>NW_028255387.1:0-32315 GCF_964263255.1 Lissotriton vulgaris
GGTGAAGGCTGATTTGCATACAGCCAGTGTCTGACCTAGGGTGGTGTGGAGTGCAAAAAAACCATGGATTTAGGCCCAGATCTTTGTACTGGGGTGAATGTAAGACATTGTCCTGCATTCTGTCCATCAACTGTGTTTTTTGCAATTTTCACCCCGAGTGGGCTGGGTATGCTCAGACGTGAGTCCCAGGCTCTCCAAATCACTGGAGTCAAGCTATCCAGGCTGAAGAAGGCTTATAGCCTGAAACCAGTCCTCGGATGCTTCATTCCGGTCTAGGAATGACATGGCTTGGTAGTTCAGGCTGGACTGTTCCCATGAGGCACAGGGTCAAGGCTGATTTGCATATTGCCAGTGTCTGACCTAGGGTGGTGTGGAGTGCAAAAAAACTGATGGATTTAGGCCCAGATCTTTGTACTGGGGAGAATGTAAGACATTGTTCTGCATTCTGTCCATCAACTGTGTTTTTTGCAATTTTCACCCCGAGTGGGCTGGGTATGCTCAGACGTGAGTCCCTGGCTCTCCACATCACTGGTGTCAAGCTATCCTGGCTGAAGAAGGCTGATAGCCAGAAACCGGTCCTTGGATGCTTGATTCCGGTCTAGAAAAGACATGGCTTGGTAGTTCAGGCTGGATTGTTCCCATGAGGTACAGGGTCAAGGCTGATTTGCATATAGCCAGTGTCTGACCTAGGGTGGTGTGGAGTGCAAAAAAACGATGGATTTAGGCCCAGATTTTTGTACTGGGGTGAATGTAAGACATTGTTCTGCATTCTGTCCATCAACTGTGTTTTTTGCAATTTTCACCCCGAGTGGGCTGGGTATGCTCAGACGTGAGTCCCAGGCTCTCCACATCACTGGAGTCAAGCTATCTAGGCTGAAGAAGGCTGATAGCCAGAAACCGGTCCTTGGATGCTTGATTCCGGTCTAGGAAAGACATGGCTTGGTAGTTCAGGCTGGACTGTTCCCATGAGGCACAGGGTCAAGGCTGATTTGCATATAGCCAGTGTCTGACCTAGGATGGTGTGGAGTGCAAAAAAAAACGATGGATTTAGGCCCAGATCTTTGTACTGTGCTGAATGTAAGACATTCTTCTGCATTCTGTCCATCAACTGTGTTTTTTGCAATTTTCACCTCGAGTGGGCTGGGTATGCTCAGACGTGAGTCCCAGGCTCTCCACATCACTGGAGTCAAGCTATCTAGGCTGAAGAAGGCTGATAGCCAGAAACCGGTCCTTGGATGCTTGATTCCGGTCTAGGAAAGACATGGCTTGGTAGTTCGGGCTGGACTGTTCCCATGAGGCACAGGGTCAAGGCTGATTTGCATATAGCCAGTGTCTGACCTAGGGTGGTGTGGAGTGCAAAGAAACGATGGATTTAGGCCCAGATCTTTGTACTGTGGTGAATGTAAGACATTGTTCTGCATTCTGTCCATCAACTGTGTTTTTTGCAATTTTCACCCTGAGTGGGCTGGGTATGCTCAGACGTGAGTCCCAGGCTCTCCACATCACTGGAGTCAAGCTATCCAGGCTGAAGAAGGCTGATAGCCTGAAACGGGTCCTTGGATGCTTGATTCCGGTCTAGGAAAGACATGGCTTGGTAGTTTGGGCTGGACTGTTCCCATGAGGCACAGGGTCAAGGCTGATTTGCCTATAGCCAGTGTCTGACCTAGGGTGGTGTGGAGTGCGAAAAAACGATGGATTTAGGCCCAGATCTTTGTACTGGGGTGAATGTGAGACAATGTTCTGCATTCTGTCCATCAACTGTGTTTTTTGCAATTTTCACCCCGAGTGGGCTGGGTATGCTCAGACGTGAGACCCAGGCTCTCCACATCACTGGAGTCAAGCTATCCAGGCTGAAGAAGGCTGATAGCCTGAAACCGGTCCTTGGATGCTTGATTCCGGTCTAGGAAAGACATGGCTTAGTAGTTCGGTCTGGACTGTTCCCATGAGGCACAGGGTCAAGGCTGATTTGCATATAGCCAGTGTCTGACCTAGGGTGGTGTGTAGTGCAAAAAAACGATGGATTTAGGCCCAGATCTTTGTACTGGGGTGAATGTAAGACATTGTTCTGCATTCTGTCCATCAACTGTGATTTTTGTATGAAGAAACATTGGCACCTACTCTGTGCTGATGAGACCTTGGAACCATTTATTTCCTCTAGACTGGAAATAACATTCTGTAAGATTTGAAGTCTTAGGAACTTGTTGAGTCCTAGCTACCCGAGGGTGGACATGCAGGGACATTGGCTGTCTTCATTTAGTTTGTGTTTCTTCAAATGTGGATGGTGTACAGTGTGCAGATGGGCCAGTGATAAAAAAGGGACCTCACTGGCCCCAATGGTCGTATCTTCAAGATCAATACCAGCATCAACTCTTAAACTAACTATGTGGTCTACGCAATTGAATGTAAATGTCAACATAGATACATCTGCAGCACTATCAGAGCCCTGAAAGACCTCATTGGGGAACACATGAGGGCAGTCAAACAGGCTGATACCAGGTCTTCAATTGCTTTGCACAGAGTTGAATGTCCTGCTCAGGATGACCACAGAGCCTTCACCTTTTACAGATTTGACACCGTACCCAGAGACTTGATGGGTGGAAATAGAGATCTAAAACTGAGTAGAAGGGAGGCGACCTGGATCATGTAACTCAAAAGTATAGAAATGGGACTCAATACTGACCAAGAGTTGCATTACTTTCTGGGGACTTATATCATGTTGTCAACTTGAGGGTCACTGACATGGGTTCCGTATACTTCCAGTACATTAGATCTACCACACCCTTGTGGTCATATTTTCCTATATGTTGAAGTACCCGACAATTACCACATGATTGGACTAGAACTGTAATAGTGTTGTCTACTTATGGCTATCTTTGTGCAGTATCCAACCCGACTCATATATGATCTCTGCCACTTCACGTGAATTTCTCTATCTTGGATTGTAGTTTTATATCTGATATCATGTTGAGCCATGTGGGATATGTCTTTTATTATTCTCTCATGCGCCCCGCATTCCTATTCACTATGCTGTGCTATGGACAGTTGCAACTTCTGTACTTCATCGTGTAATGTGAGATTACCAGGACTGAGTCTGTAGGTGCTGTTGATAAGTGGTTTGTGATATTCATCAATTATCATGAAGGAGAATGGACACGTGTAACTACTTAACCGTAGGTTAAGATGAATCACCCTCATAATTGCAGTGTCTATAGTGCGGTATATATATTTTATCCGCCCCACACTCGCGTTACGGCATTGTCATTGGGTGTCCAAAAACGTGCTATATGCCAGCCTCATCCAAAGGCAACCCCTGGTTTCGGTAGTAGCGTCCAGAGATAAAATAGGGGGGCACCCAAAAACAGAAGATTAGGTAAGGAATCTAAAAAACAAAAACTTCACCACCAACGAATTTTAATAAAAAAGGTGAGGTTATGTTATTAAAATGTTCTCGGTATAACTTGAGGTCAAGTTATTAGATCTCTTTATACCATAAATTTGACAAAGTCTACATATTTCTGCTCCATACTGCCCAGCCGGGTCTACGGAGCATTCGTCAGGACAAACATAACATACAACAAATTGGTTACTTACACAACTTGTGTAGTAATTCAAAAAAGTATTTGTTTTTTACACTTGGTTTGTAGCATGCTCAGGTTTCCTGAAGGGGAAGCAGAAAGAAACTGTTGTATTCTCTGCACTTCTGTTTTGCTGTATCCCTTTAAGTCTGACATTCTATTTTCTTGATGTCATTGCCTACTGTGTTCTGCTTAGTCAGTTAGCTCCCTGCTTTCTGATGGGATCACCAGTTATTCTCTGTGGTACTTAATAAATACCTATTAAGTTATATTTCTGTATCCTGGCTTCATTTACAACACATGGCGACGAGGATGGACGAGATCACTACCAACAACACTATTACCGTGTTGACTGACATTTTTAGAGAGGAAGGTTTTCCAACTAGAATCATCACCGATAATGGGACACAGTTGACTTCCCTGGAGATGGCTAATTTCTTGAGAAAGTGCGGTATTACGCATTCAAGAACCTCACTTTACAATCCCCAGGGAAATGGAATAGCCGAGAGGGCGAACCGGATGGTTAAAGGTGCAATTCAGATGGCAATTTCGTCCAGGACAGATGTGAGAGAATTGGTTAACGACCTGGTTTGGGCCTACAGAACCACTGAAAATGGGGTGACTGGAACGGTTCCTTTCAACATCATGAGGGGGCGTTCAGCTGGCACCAAGTTGGTTGCTGCCTGGATGAAAGAGTTGATAAATGTTGGTCCTGACAACCCCAGCGTTGTAAGTGAACCGGTTGGAAGTTGTAAGATTGCGGTGAATGATTGGGTGAAAGTCAAGCCTGGTCGTGTTGGGGTTGGGTTGACCAAGTTCAGGGGCCCATTCAAAGTCAGGTCTGTTCACAAAAGGTTTGTAACTCTATTCAACGGTGAAAGTTGGAATTTGAGGCGTGTGGCACTGTACAAAAAGGCCGACCGTGACGTTTCTTCTAAGGATGTTAATGTGGGTAGAGCTCAGAGAGTCAGAAGACCTCCAGGTTACTTACATGATTTTGTTTGCAAGTAAGGTCTCTCTCTCTGTAACGAAGAGCATGTGCTTGTATTTTGTTTTTTTTTATTCACCTTTTTTTCCTTATGAAGGGAAGAGGATATGTTGTATTCTCTGCACTTCTGTTTTGCTGTATCCCTTTAAGTCTGACATTCTATTTTCTTGATGTCATTGCCTACTGTGTTCTGCTTAGTCAGTTAGCTCCCTGCTTTCTGATGGGATCACCAGTTATTCTCTGTGGTACTTAATAAATACCTATTAAGTTATATTTCTGTATCCTGGCTTCATTTACAACAGAAACACATTTTACATGATGGGGGTGCAGCTATAGCACTATATCAATTCTCATATTAGAGATTTATCGCCAAAAACTGTGTGTTGGGTTCAGAAAAGTGGTACTAATTTGGGGACATCTGTGTTTGAGTTACTCTCAAGGTAAAATCACATTTACAAAATACGCAAACTTTCTGCATATTAGTGTATGGTGGTGGTCTCTTTTAATGAAGCCTCACAGTTATTCGTGAGTCAAATAACATAACAGTATCTTATTTAGGCTGATTGCATCTTGAATTAATAATGAGATTGTACTCGTAGTATATGCAATGGATAGCAACGTTACTGCAGATAGATCATGTACAGCTTAGTTCATTGTATCAACATGTGTGCAGTTTGTTTTCTCTCAGTATGATGTTAGGCCCACTATCAAGATATGTGTCTGTCAGAAAGACCAGTGTTGGTACTTTCTGTTTTAATCGAGAAGGTACTAATAACATATAACCAAATAGGTTGAAGCAGCTGCATATTTAAAGTACCGCTGTCCGTTTGTGATATTCAACATATGCTGTCTGTCATCAGATTCATTTTGAGTAATGAAGTCTTTTCCCTCGACTTTCCCTCAATGTTGCCATTCCAACCTAAGCTAGTTTAGTGATTCAAATTCAATTTTGGGGTTCCGTTATTTCCTACTTCAGCATTCTTCAACTCTACACAGTATTAATTTCAGGGGAGGTTGGCCACCACTTGGCTTACTTATACATCATTCCAAGATGGCCGCCTTCTATCTTTTCAGACCTCATTGCACTATAGACAGAGATATACTTATTTTTTTTTTGTTTACAAAGACATGTGGATGCAATTTCGTAACCCACTACTTTAAGTGCATTTATTGGGTGTACCTAACCTCTGATCATAAGCAATTCTGTTGTTTTTTTTATATACCGGTTTAGTCCATTACATGTACACAGACAGCCCTTATTTTTAATTTTGACAAGCACATCACTGGACTTAGCGAGAAGTGCCACACCGCCAAAATGTGCGAAACATGGCTTTGGGGCCATCCCCACTTTTAAACCCTCTCCCCTGGCACTACAAGCTGGTGACAACTGACGCCGAAAGGTGGACGACGTCGCTATACCCTACACACTGGGTTGCTCATGTTCTGTTTAATTGTCCTTCAGTCCTTTGACTATTTCTGTGACACTACTACTTAATGCAAGATCCCCAGCAGACATACCATGATACCAGGCGTACACACCGAGGGAAATTGACACAGATACCTGTGAGTGCTTGTAATCACACACTTGATGTGTGAAAAGGGTGGGCATGCCTCAAAGGGTGCACCGCTCGAGCACGTGTATTGCAGAGAATATGTCTTGCTGTTATCCTTTTGGTCCCGACATTTTTAAGGTTCAGGCAACCAGCGGCAGTAATATGGCTGCTGGCATAATGTGATATCTGTGAATACAACTAGAAGGGTTGATGACTTACTTCAACTGACTTTATTATTTGGGAATTCCTACAGACATTGTGTATGCACTAGCAAGATATGTGGTCTGACTTTACCCCACTGTTTGGTAGGCTGGAACATGCCCGTTTTGGGTATGGGTAGTGTTCAACATATAATTCTATGTATTTTACTTTTTGAAGCCAATCAATGACAATAAATTGAAGGGTGCATTTATAGCTGACCAATGAGTAATACCTACCATGCACTAAGAACCTTACAAATGGTCTTATGTGTCCCAGAATTTGTGAAATTTGGATCCATTTTGGGATGGAATTATACCCGAAACTAAGGTTGGTTCCTTTTTGGTTTCCATTAGTAGACTTTATAGACCCACGAGGCACTCACTTGGAGAACTAATGTTCCTGCTTCCCCTTTATCCTTTTTATCCCTAAGTTCCTAACCAAGGGATTTTAGGTATTTTCCTTTGTTATATGTTCCTAAATTGATAGTAGGCATCATTAAGGATATTTCTTTCACCAGTTTGAATTAGAGCAGAGTCACCATATACTGGATTACACATGTAACTTTATGAATTCTCAACACTTTTTTCTTTCTTTTTGTTAAGATATTACACCTAATGGAACTCTACCGTTCTATAAAGGCACAGACCATTACAGTGGCCTTTAAACAATAGTATAGGTTTCCACAAGTTCCAGTAGGCAACATGAACCAAACTATTTCTGATGCAATGTCAGAGTGTGAGTGTATCTTTATGTTGTAACTTTTTGGATACTTATTTATTCTGTAATATATGTTCATATGTTTCTTAGACCTGAAGAAGTCGTTGCTTATAGCAGTTGAACTTGAAGAAACACATGTTGGCTAAGGCTTTGTTTACGTTTGCCGTCGAGAAGAAGAATAAATTGAGTTATCTGATCAAGCAACGGATCAAGACTTTTCTTACATTGTCTTTAACTTGTTTAAAATACTTTAAGCGTGTGCAGGGAATTTTTGTGTTGTTAGGGTAACATTTTTGCTATTGTGCATCTCTGCCCGTGCCTGCAGTTAAAATGTATTTCCAAACATCCAAATCATGGTACACATATAAATAGTTACTTTTAAATAAGTTCTTTTTCTCTGCTATTATTGTCTTTGGGACATATTTACATGCGAAGTGGTGGAGTGAGGCATTAGCCTTCCTGGCTTAACGCCTCACTCCACCACTTCAGATACACTGGTCTGCACCATATTTACAAGAATATGGTGCAGCTCTGCTTTCCCCCCTACACTGGCGCTACACTTAGCAAACTAGTACCAACGCAGAAACACTTGCACCATAGTGAAAGGGTGTCTGCGTGCAGGATAAGATTGTTTATGTACAGGAAGGTCCATCTTCCCGCACATAAACAATCTTGAAATGTCGTTTTATAACTTCTCTGAGTGCAGTTTAATGCAGTACACATAGAAGTTGCAAAACGGCATTTTTGAAAAATGATTGTTTATATGCAGGAATGGGGACCTTCCTGTATATAAACAATCATTGGCCTTTTGCTGTTTTCATGTGTACTGCACAACGCAGTATTAGTATAACTTGATGAATGGGGGTGAAGGAACAGGCTCAGTAGAGTGTCTTCTGTACTTACCCTAGTGAAGGGAAAATGCCCCAATCTGGCGATAAGGAGAATGCAGCATCGCACATTGGTGCGCCACACTGGGAACAGGATAGTTCACTGTATTCAGAGACACGCCAATCTGAGTAGACTACAGAATGCACAGTGGTGTGGCTCACTGGTTAGAGGCGGCAGACCCGGAAGCAGAGAACGGCCTGGGACCAGGGTTCAATTCCCGACGCGGTAGGGTCGTGGACCAGGGTCAGCGGACTCGATAATTCTCTCTCGGTGCCTACTCTAACCAGGGATCACACTCAGCAACTCTGGGCATTAGCTTGCCTCATCTCTACAACGGCCCCCCACATTCGCCGGGGATGCCTGGTTTCACCTTGGAGATACCCAGTAGGGACCATCTCACAGGGATAGCCAGGACGAGTTCCCCAGCGGTCTACAGCGCCACGACGCCTCAGGGCAGCAGTGCGCTTTACAAGACACATTACATTACATCACAGGCTGCCAAAGTTAGCCTCACGGAGATGATGCTTAGGCTGCATGTGGCACAGTGGGATGTGCACGAGTCACCGTCTCAGGGAATGATGAGGCAGGACAGCACTGGAGAGAGACACACACAGAACGTTATGCGTCTCATGGTTGCTAAGTGATAGTAGGTGGGGTGATATATAGGGCCAGTAAAAGGTGTAGGCCAAATAGATCAGAGTAGACCACAAAAGCTGTTACAGAATGGAGAACAGTAATTAGCCTGGATATTTAGAGAAAATAAACGTGTGGCAAAACGTTCCATTGGCACATAGCAAGGCAGTGGGGTAACTAGGAGCAACAAAATAAAATTCAATAAAATCATATAATTTTTGGCCACATTATCGATATTACCAATTATTCATTAGAAGTGACAGTGTCAAATAAAATAAATGAAAACAAGTGGCAAGCTGAATTGGCCTAGTTAAACAAAGGTCAAAAAGGGAATTTGTAGCACAGGTATAACAAATATAGAAGTATATACATATTGGACGTGAGATATATTGTCCACTTCATCATGAAATCAATCGTTTATAGTTACCACATAAACGGGGCCACTCCTCCAAGGTGTTCAGTCCCTGGTTAATAAATGTGCAACGTTCCATCCACTTGCACTTCATTCTTTATAGAATATGAGCGATGTTGCCTCCTCTTTCAGAGACAACTTCCGCATTGATTACTTGCCACTTGAGATCATCAGCTCTGTGAGTCCTTTCATGAATTGTGCAACCAAGTGTGTTGTGGGTACTGTGCACCTTATTCTGATTCGATGTTGGCAAATCCTGTTTTTTTATAGGTTTTGAGGTTTGACCTACATAGGGCAATACATTTGGGCACAAAATGCAGTTTGCGGCATTGTGTGATTGGCAATTCAAAACCAAATTATTTAAATATTTGATGACTCCATGCTCGAAGAATTTGGTGTCAAAGGTAAAAGTAAAGGCAATGCAATTATCACAGCCAAGTGACTTTTTAGGAGAGGAGACCCCAATCCAATTCTAGAGTTCTTGAGCTTCCTGTATTACTGCATTGTGTGGTGGAATGAACCAAATGGTCTTTGATGTTTTTACTGTCCTTAAAAACAAACATGGGAGTTTGCAATGAAAGGTCCGTGTTTTCAAAAAGGCACCAATATTTTTGTAATCATGTTACAAATCTTAAATGTATGGGTGTTGAAAGTGGTAACGCAGTCCATTTTGTCAAGAGATGTCTTATTTTATTAAGTTAATATTTCCTCGCTGGACACTACCAGGCACGTTTGAGTGATTTTTTCACGTTCTTTTTGGGTAGCCCCTCAACAACACTTTATCTTGAAAGATTAAAGCCTCGCTGCAGCAATCTTGTTTGTGGTTACAATTTCTACAGAGGCATACAAATTGGCCAAAGGGTAGGCCGTAATGCAGAGTGCTAGTTAGTGTTGTTATATGCCAGAAGGCAGTTTCTCTCTATAGAAATTCTGTTGAGTCTGGTGTAAAGGTTTCCTTCTTCATGGTTGATAACGAGGTCTTGAAAGGGAATTTCTGTCTTGTGCTCGAAAGGGAGATGTTTTTGGGCTCCATTAATGTATGCCAAGAAGTATTGGAAAGTATGTTCAAGGCCAGACCAGAAAAGGAAAATATCATCAATAGAACGCTTCCAACATTTAATGTGGGGGTGGTATCTGCTGTGACCAGAAACACATGGCTTTGCTCAATGTTTCCCGCATAGATGTTTGCCAGGTCTGGAGCAAAAACTGCTCCCATCGATGTGCTACAGTATTAATGGAAATATTGGAAATAATGTCCTTCAGATTTAAAGTAATTGTGATGTAGGGCAATCTTTATAAGTGAGATAAAAACGATGGGAACTTGTCTAGGCTGCACTCGTTTGTTGAGTACGCCCTCTACTATCTTGATACTGTCTTCTTGTGGTATGGTTGTATAAAGGGATGCTGTGTCCAATGTGGCTAATTAGACAACGACTATGTCTCCATTTGGCTTCCCTTCTGACTATTCTTTCTATGATGTACCTTATGCAGTCTCTCTTTTTTGTGGTTAGGCTACTTTTGCACCTGTTTTGTTTGCTTTCTGACGCAAATGGTGCATGTTCTCTTCCGCAGGGATTTGCGCTAGTTCTGAAAATTATGTTTGCACTGGTTTCATTATCATTTTGCATGTTACCATGCCCACTTTGCATACATTTACAGGATTTGCATGCAAAGCAGCACCAGAGTTGATTTGTCAAGAATGGAAATATCGATATTCTGGGTTTGCGCCTCAATGAAAATTGATGACTAACTTTGGAACTCTTTTTTTTTTAAACCTTTATTTGGAGATAAGCAGTGAAAAAGGAAGTGCATACATGATACATACAGTCATAAATGGCCATCACAATAGTACGACATACTCAAAAAAATGTCCCGAGTACAGAGTGGCATAGCAATCAATATACAGCAATATTGAAATTCACATAGCATGTAGGAGAATGACGATCCAGGACGCACAGGCAAGCTGATAAGACGATACATTATGGGCATGTTATGTTAGCGCAAAATAAAGCAAAGGAGATACAGAAAGAAGGGCTAAAGCCTGACAGGAGCTCGATCTCAATTTCTACCATCTGAGTGACATACAAGGAAATACAGCCCCCTTGAGCTCGCAGAGAGAGGATGCAATTCGCCCCCCCCGATACCTGAGGACCAGCAAATGTAGAATGATATCCCAGCCCACCGTGCCGCTGTCACCCAACCCCTACTCGATCCTCATGTTCAGAATCAGAATCCTGCACAGCTCTAGTTAGGAGGTACACTTGAAGCGGGCTCCAAAAGTCCTTGGGTCTACATCTCACAGGCATCAATTCAGAATAGACATTATATTGGTCCTGACAGTATATGAGGTCATTCAACCAATCCTGGAAGCGCGGTACTCTGCCACGACCCCAGCAGCAAGCAACCCTACGCTTGGCCAGAAGCAGGGCCACGTCAACAAATCTACGATGAGAGGCAGGCACGTCCTTAGAATAACCCAGCAACATCACCAAGGGGTCAAACTCCACCCCATCCTCCGCCATAACCTGCAGGGCCACATGGACCTGAGTCCAGTATTCCAGTACCCCCGCACAACTCCAAGCCAAGTGCAGAAAGTCAGCGCCTTCTGCTCGACACCTAGCGCATCTGTCATCCTCTGCTAAATGAAACCGAAGTTTCCTCGCCGGAGTGTAATAGTACCTCTGGACAAATTTGTAATGGATGATTTTCAGGCGACAGCTGGAAGAAACATTGGCCATGAGTCCACAGCAATACTTCCATTGCTCGTCAGTAATAGGGGCCCCCAGCTCAGCAACCCACTGCTCACGCACCCGGTTGGACGGGACAGAGCGCTGTCGGCGAATAGCACCGTACAATTTCGACACCAGGTGCCGCCCATCTGAAACCAACAGCACATGGAGGGGGAGGGTGACCTCCGGCTCCGAAGGGAAATCCGGTAACAAGGCACGCATGCCCTGCCGCAGACGAACATAATAAAACAGCTCCAACGGGGAGCAGGCAGCAACTCCAAAGAAATGAGCCTGGGAACGGAAGGCACCTTCATGAAACACGTCCCCCCACGTAAGAATACCGAGCCGCCTACACATTCGTTGAAACCCCGTTTCCAGCAGCAGAGATAAATCAGGATGATAGGACAGAGGCAGGGCCGGCGAATAAAGAAAGGAGACGCCCAGCAGTCGTGCCACCCGTTTCCAAGCATCCACCGTGCATGTCACCGTCGTTCGAGGCGTTTCCACATCTGACACCTTGCCCAATACTAACCCCTCCAATGGGAGCGGGTGGGCAACCCAGTGTTCTGCCGTTATTTGGGGCATAAACGGCGTGGGGTGCATCCAGTGATAAGCGTAATGCGTTTGAGCGCTAAGATAATAAAGTTCAAATTCAGGGACGTCGAATCCTCCATCAGAATAGGGTAATGTAAGGGTAGCCCAAGCCACCCGCGGCTGTTTGCCCCCCCAAAACAATCGTATGAGCTCAGAGCGAAGTCTGCGAAAAAAATAAGCACCTGGATGGTATGGAAGGTTTTGAAAGAGGTACAGAAAGCGGGGCAAAACTACCATCTTGATAAGCGACGCCCGACCGGCCATGGAGAGAGGCAAGGACATCCATCTAGTGACGTCGTCTGCCAGTTTGGTAATAGCCACACCATAATTAAGCCTGATCGTTTCTTCTCTGTCCAATGACACAACAATGCCGAGGTACCGCAGCTCCGAATCGCACCATTCCAAAGGGTAATCAAGAGGAAACCGAGCCACAGCTGCAGTAAGGGGGAAGAGTTGGGATTTCCGCCAGTTGATATGGACACCGGAGATACCCCCAAAAGCAACCAGTTCACGCAGGAGCGCATTAAGGTTGCTTTCAGGATCTTTCACATAAAGCGTGACATCGTCAGCGTACAAAGAGATCCCGACCTGACGCTGAAGACAATTAAAGACGCTCTGCTGGTGTAGCTGACGAATCCTGCAGGCCAGAGGCTCAATGGCAATTTCAAATAGGAGCGGCGAGAGGGGGCATCCCTGACGAGTCCCCCTTGTAAGAGGGAACGGGGGGGATAGCACCCCATTCACCACCACCCTCGCCATCGGATCAGTATATAAGAGCTTAACCCATGAAATAAAGATCCGAGGAAAGCCCATCCGACAAAGTACATCAATAAGATAGCCCCACTCAACGGAGTCAAACGCCTTAGTGGCATCAAGGAAGATGGCGGCGACCGGGATATCTGGAGCGATGGTCGAAATAAGGGAAAACAAGGTGCGAAGATTGTGGGAGGTAGCACGACCGGGCACAAACCCCGACTGATCGGGCAGAACAATAACAGGCATGAGCTCAGCGAGTCTCACCGCCAGGACCTTCGCGAGTATTTTTGACATCGCAGTTGAGCAATGAGAGGGGCCTATAGGAACCCACATCCAACGGATCCTTTCCCGGCTTGAGCAGCGACGTAATAGCGACCTCCCGCATGGAACACGGCAGTCGCCCCTCCTCAAGGGACTCCTCAAAAACCTTGCGGAGAACGGGGGCCATAATGTCCACATAACACTTATAGAATTCAGCAGGAAGGCCATCCAGACCAGCGGCCTTCCCATTATTCAAGGACATGATGGCATTCCTGACCTCCTCCACCTCCAGGGGCCTCCCCAAGAACGCCCGATGATCATCCGACAACCAGCAGAGTGCCAACTCATCAAGAAATCCGCCATATCGTGTCTCACCAGTCTGCTGTGTCGTGTAAAGGTGTGCGTAATGGTCAATAAAGGTATGCTGAATCTCCGCAGTGTCCCGATAGCGAGTGCCATCCGGCAAAACCAATTCCAGCACGTCCGACCCATGCCGTGGATGTCTAGTAAGGGCAGCCAGGACTTTACCGGGCCGCTCACCCTCACAGTACCTCCTCGCCGTCCAATACTTTCCCCTATGTTTAGCCTCCCTGGCGGCCTCCTCTTCATACTCGGAGAGCTTGGTACGGAACTGGCTCAAAAGAGCGGGATCCGAGTCAGCCTGCATCCTGCGTTCTAAGTCACGCAAGTCACCCTCCAGGCCCCCGAGGGTCCGAGCAATCAGTTTAAGCATTCCACAACTTTTAGAGATAGTGACTCCCCGGATCGTAACCTTGAACGCCTCCCATATAACCTCGACACTGTCGACAGAACCCTTGTTTCTGGGGAAGAACGCCTCCACCTCCTCGCCAAGCTCCTCCCTGAACACAGGGTCAAGCAAGGCAGTCGGAAAAAGGCGCCAAGGCGGGCGCGGCCTGTGCAGCCCGGGAACAGATAGAACAACCTTCACCGGGCAGTGATCAGAATACGTGCGAGCAAGATGCACAGCCTCCCGCAGGCCAGCCACCAACCCCCTAGAGAGAAACACATAGTCCAGCCTCGCCCATGAGCGCGCGTGTGCAGTGTAATGAGTGCCCTCCGTAGTGGCAGGGTGAGAGTACCTCCAGCTGTCGATCAGACCTGCCTCCTCCACAACCCCACGCAGAATTTCTCTAGCTTGCACATTATACTGAGGACTCCCGTCCGATCTGTCTAATTGAGCATGAAGTGCAAAATTGAAATCCCCCCCCCACACAATGTAAGTGGCATCTACAGCAAGCACATGACCCCACAATGTAACAAAAAAGGTTGGCGTATCAACATTGGGAGCATAGCAATTAACAAACAGCACAGTGATCTGCCCAAGCCGCCCCCACAATAGCACATAGCGCCCCTCAGGGTCCCCCATTGATCCCAATTCTTGAAATGCGAGCGATCTTTTAACAAGGATGACAACCCCACGAGCATAAGAGGAGTATGAAGCAAACATCCTAGCCGCAGCCCACCTCCCACCAAAGCTGGGGGAAGGTCCGGGTCGCAGATGCGTCTCCTGGAGGAGGGCACCATGAATAGCATGCCTGTCCAAGTACTGGATCACATTACGACATTTCCTGGCATCATTAAGACCCCGTACATTCCAGGACAAAACTGATATCTGGTCTATAATGACAGTCGACATTAGCCATTTTCAGGGCCCCACAGGACCCAATGAGCAAAGGCGGAACGTCCGACTCCCAGCAGCAGCCAGAAGCAGGACACCAACCCAGGACGCAGTCGTCCCACCGCATACACTCCACCCACATCCCAACCATCTCCAAACCAAGCAACCAGAACCCCAACAACTCCCCCCCAGCTGTACCATCCGTGCAACAGGCACCCAGGACACACATCGCGCAACACGCAGCAAACACAGCTCATCCGGCCCTCAACACACACGTGCGTACCTCGAGTAGCGCGCTCACCACCACGCGGTCGCCAAAAATGGCGGCAGTTCCTCTCAGGCCCACAACGGACGCAGGGAAGGGCCCCAGGTCCAATGCCACCCAAAACAAAAAAGGACCAGCCGAAGCAATGGACTCGGAGCCGCGCCTGTGCACAAAAACAGCAATAGCAATCCACGCAAGGACCCATGAGGCCCGGGCGAGCACGTGTCGTCAGCATCATCCCCACCCCACCCACCCACCTGATGACACCCCAACTATCAGGCCATGCACACCCCCACCCCCCCTATTCCCAACCACACATCCAGTCAACCAACATAGGACTAGAATCCAAACCAAAGGTACAAGTGGGGTACACCCTCCGGGGAACCCTCTAGAGGTGCACGACACCACTCCCACACACCACGCCAGTGTCCGAGCCAACGAGTCCAAAATGGCCCCAGGCGCAGCGCGGGGTGGTGGGTGCCCAGAGCGCCAAACCAAATAGCACCATCCTGCGGTTCCATACCGACCCTAAGAAACGCCACCCATACACATAATTGCAAACAGGCAAGATAAGGCCCCCGCCTCAAATAAGCAGATGGCAGCCAGGCCTCCAATGCGGTTAAGGAAGTCAATGCAAAAGACATACGGCCATAATGTCTCAATACACAAAAAACACAAAGGAACAAAGTCACCCCGATCAGGCGACCTCCTCCTAAGCCGCCGAATGTTCACCCTCAGGGTCTCGATCACCTCCTCGATCTGCAGCCACTCGATCGCGCTTGAGGCGCTTTGCAAAATCCTCAGCATGCTGTGGGTTAGTGAAAAAATTTTGCTTAGCCTGGTGCGTCACTCTAAGCTTGGCAGGGTAAAGCAAAGCGTAGTCTACTTGCAGTTCACAAAGTTTCTTTTTCACCCCCAGGAACTTACGACGCTGGTCCTGCACCGTGAAGTCGGGGTACATGGTGAAAGACACCCCTTCAAAGGAGAGGGCCCGATTGGTGCGGGCAGCCTGGAGGGCAGCGTCCCGGTCACGATAGTTTAAAAGACGCGCAATGATGGGGCGCGGTGCGGCTCCAGAGGCCGGCCGAGGCCCCAGTGACCGATGCGCTCTCTCGACGATGAACTGGGACGAGAAGGCATCCGCACCAATGGCGCCCACCAGCAGCCTCTCCACATAAGTTTCCATCTTTCCAACATTCGTCGACTCCGGCACACCTACAATACGAACGTTATTGCGCCTACTCCTCGCCTCCAACTCCTCATTCTTAGCGGCAATTACCCGCAGTATATTATCCATTCTCGCCAGCTGGGTTGTATGAGAGGCAGCCGTGTCGTTGTGGTCCGAGATGCGCTGTTCCGCCGTTGTCAGGCGTTCCTCGTGCACGTCTAGCTTCTGGACCACCGCATCCATGCGCGACGACATCTTGTCCACCTTGTCCACTATCGTGGCAAACCCCTGCCTCATCTCCTGCATCATCTGGTGAAAGTCCGGAGTTGGTGGTTGCGGCACAGTCTCAGCGACAGGCGGGGGGGGGAGACCGCGAAGTCCCAGCATCCTGGAGCAGTCGCGTACCCCTCCTAGCCACTCCAGAGTCAAAGGACAACTTAGATTGTTTAGCGTCCGGCTTCCCCATAATCAAGCGCTAGTAGCACAGCGGGGCACCAAGGTCCAGAGGAGTTAGGATGCAGGCCGGCCCAAGTTCTCGGCCAACCGCCGAAACACTGGGGCACGAGCAGGCATGTACGCCCCGCCACTCCCAGCGAAGAAAAATGGCCGTCTCAGCTCCCAGGCCAAAGGGGTTGTTCTCCAGGCGACCAGACGATGATCCGCTGTGTCTCCGTAAGCAATAGTTCCTGGGCAGGCAGATGCAGGAGCCGAGAAATCAGTTCAAGGGTAGAGGAGCATTCAGCAGCATGCCCGGCCAGCAAGCAGGCCCGGTGGATAGAGGCAGAGCAGGGCCTACACCCCACGTGCAGAGCCGCGGGCTAGCGTGACTGATGACGCCGGGCTACGGAACACCCGACCTCCAGAGCGCAAGTCGGGGAAACTTAGAGCCCTCGTAACTTCGGCCAGCAACCTCCGAATGGACCAGGAGTTAGACCGTGGGTGGCCAATCGGTATCCCAGTAGACCTATAGGGTCAGATCAGGGCGCAGCGATGGTAATCAGGATCCCTAGGCGGATAATAGCTCCGGGCAGCAGGAGCCTCACGACAGTGCGGCCATTCTGCAGTGCGCCCTCTAGCGCCCCTAACTTTGGAACTCTTTGCATCGCGCAAAATGGCATGCTAAAATCTAGTATCTCTGCACCATGGTTTGTTTCGTATAAATCTATGATTAACTGCAATTAATGCTGTATATGTTATTTTGAAATAATTTATATAGCACAGTAGCTATCAATCCAAATTGCACGCTAATTAATTTAGGTGATATCCAAAGCATTGTTAATCTGAGCTTCAGTGTGGGTATTAGTTACCAAAGTACACTAAGAGAATAGTGTGCTGTGGAGAAATCTAGAACTGAGCAGGTATGGGCACAAGTCAACACTGAATGTGTCTGAGACAAGAGCAAGCTTGGAGATAACCAGAAGTGGGGAGAATCTGGGCTCTGTCATCGCTGTGTCCGGCCTCTCTCTAGTGCACTGTGGGTCATGGCACTGTCCTGAAAAGAAATAGTCTGGATACTTAAAAGAGTTTAGTTAGCACTAGTGCTGTCCATAACAGGGCACGCTTGGGTGTTCTCATCAGCAGCGGGGGCCTGGGGATTTAAAGACCAAATTAGGGATTGGAAATTTCAAGAGCAGATTAAGCATCACCCCTACTTAGAACAGTGTGAACTCGGAAAAAGGATCAGAATGAGTTTGGTCAATACCAAGAGCAGAATAGCTTTGGTGTTGTTGAAGGGTGCACCTACCAGAAAAGATTCAGTCCAGATGCTTTTCATAATAAGATAAATCTAGACTATATTTAGAGCAGATTGAGTATGGATTCTAACAAGTGCTGGGCAAGTATGTACAATGGAAATTTGTCATACAGTAGTTATTAGAAGGGGACGAGCTCTAAGAGAATCTAGCCTTTGTGAAAAACAGAAGGACTGCCCATTGTTTAGATATGAGAGTGGCTTTTGTCAAAGCTGGGTGAGATCGAGTATTAACAATAACAGTAGTGAGGTATACAGCACTGACTGCACCAACCAGGGTGAAACGCTAAAGGCTGCCACCTCAGTGAATTTTATCATGCAATGCATTTACCATAATGCATTGGGACAAAATAAACGCTGGGATGTGAGGCAGTGTACGCACACCTTCCTTTAGTTTGAAAAGATAAAACCGTATCAAAATCAATGAATATAACTAGATCAAAACTTGGTCAAAATTAGAGCGGGGCATGTACAGACCACATAACAAATCGTCAGCCAAGAATATGAGTGATTCAATCTATTTTCTATGACAACTAGTGAACGCATTTTTAGACACATACGAAAGAGATGCATTCATACCTGTGCCTCACATTGAAAGACTGAGGCTGGATGAGTAGGTGACTGGAGAGAGCAAGTCTGCAAAGAAAGTACACAGCCTTCACAGGATAATTCTGGTCAGTTTGGTTCAAAGCTGGCAGGCATGCTTAACCCATTAAATTGAGCCCATTATTGCACTGGCGCTTTGTATTCAGTTTACACGACTGCAGACACACAGGAATTTTTTGTAATAAAAGACCTCAAGCACTTTGTGCTTTATTGAAATGCTTTGTTCTGCAAAAAGTTACAAGAAATATAAAACTTTCATAATTTAAGGGGAAATGTCCATGTTTGATCCAATAGCTTCATTTTATTAAAGATCTGAAAAACAAGTTAAGCATGAAATTAATTACAATTTAATGAGATTCTTAAAACTAATCACCAAAAAGAATGTCACTTGGATGATATAGTACACACGAGGCCCAAGATAAGGGTTACACTAGCAGAAGATGATGAAAATAGAAATCTGGGCAATGTTAATTGGTTGTTTAATTTGATATGTAGAGAGCAGAGATATACAAAAACGCTGTACATTTTTTTATGAAGTTGAATAGCAACTCCTGCTCTGGGTTAGCTTAAAAGTTCAGTGCTGCGCATTGTATTCTGATATGTGTATTTCGAGAACCTCTTAGGAATTTTTTTTTAAAAAATACAACGCAAGCCTGTGTGGCTGTGCTCTGTGTACAATGCAACAGATAAGCCAAGATGCGTGCTCTACTTGCCATCTTTCCATTTTTGTTGTATAACAATAACAGTTTAGGTATGTATAAACCTATTGACAAGCATATTATACTGCACACATACAGACATATACCACTCTTGTTTTATAAAGTAGGGTCAGACGTTCTAAACTTTTAGCAGTCACAAACCTTGTGATTCCCTACATTAGTGTATTTGCTCCCACTAAAGATGTTTTAGCTATAACATAAATCCATTTGATAGATCCTAAAAGTATTTTTTTTCCATTAATTAGACATAGTTTACGAATCAGAAATGGAGGGGACATGTTGTAGGTGCCCCTTCTGAATAACTATTTCGTACCATATGTATCAATGATTTACAGGCAAAACGTTGGTGCAAACCTTTGAAAGTTTACATACTCCTCAAAGAAGGGCACCTCGCCTCCTGTGTGAATTTTACGAAAAGTTTGTGAATGATTAGGTAGTGGTCACTGCCACTATCAATCATACATTTAAAAATAAAGGGATCTTTTGCTTCTGTTTTTTAAAGAAGCCCTGTTTTGTTTCAGGAATATTGCTTGTTTAAAAAAAATGCACTTTATCTAAAGCCAATCACAGACAAGGTGCTCTGCTGACAACAGCAGGCTACCATTTGTGTGTTTATTTTCAGTCGGTGTGAGTTGCAGTTTGTGACATAGCTCATAAAGAGATTGGCTGGATTGAAAGACACTTTTGCAAACTGACCTATTTATGCAAAGGTTGGTTCATAAAAAAAACTTTCTGGCCACAAAAATACTGGTCACAAATTGAGACAGTATTTGCACCCTGTTAGTACATGCATCTGGCCCGCAATTCTAAAATTCTGATCTTTATGAGGAAGATCTTGTGAACTGGTCTAGCAGTTGCAACCTTTCTCAGTAGGCGGTAACATTGCATATTGACACACCAAATCCAGGTTTCAGATCTATCCTTATTTGGATTAAGGCCCTACTGACATGGAAATGGAAGTGTAGCTATATCTGACATTCGATGACCTATTCTTAAAAGACCTATGCTATGAAAGTAAGGAACATGCATCAAAATGTTGATAAGATTAACATTACTCCATTAAAAAAATGAATGCAGACTAATGTTTTTCCAGAGAGAATGTATTAGTGTGTAACACATCTGTTCTGTGAGACTTGGAATTACTTCTGATGTCAGCACGATGAGGCCCAAAGAATCAATTGATTACCCATAGTCAACAGTGAAATAAGAATTATTGTGTGGCAGAATGAGCTAAGAGATGGAGTTACCCAACTGTACTTCCTAAAGGAAGTGGAGGTAGATGTGTAAAACCATAACATTAGAGTCCTCTTTAAACTGTACTCTGTGACTGACGCAACAGAAAAAGGAGTGACCCTTGACCCTGCTCACAGGCAGGTCACACTCCACGCTGCTGCACTGCTCTGCCTGCATTCTTTTTGCCCAATCTTGTATTTTTCCCCTGTGCCTGTACTTGCTTTCTTGCCCAGACTTGTTTTTTTCCCCTGTGCCTAACTTGCTTTCTTGCCCAGACTTGTTTGTATTCCCCTGTGCCTGTACTTGCTTTCTTGACCAGACTTGTTTTTGTTCCCCTGTGCCTATTCTTTCTTTCTTGCCCAGACTTGTTTTTATTCCCCTGTGCATGTACTTGCTTTCTTGCTCAGACTTGTTTTTATTCCCCTGTGCCTGCACTTGCTTTCTTGCCCAGAATTGTTTTTATTCCCCTGTGCCTGTACTTGCTCTGTGCTTGTACTTGCTTTCTTGCCTGAACTTGTTTTTCCTTCCTGTGCCTAGTTCACCCGCTACCCCTGCCCATTTTTCCCACTGCTACGTCCCTGCGGCCCTGCCCCCTTGCAATCCCATTCGCCGCCCCGCTCCTGTCTCCCATCTGCTCCTCCCTCCCACATCCCCTCATATTGAGGCCGCGCAGAGGGTGCGCCGTTGGCACGCTGAAAGCACACCTAATGCAAGCCCGTCTTCACCCATCCGTGCCTGGACCGCCCCCAGCCCCAGGACCCCTGGACCCCACGAACACCATGACACCCAACACGGCTACGATGCCAGAACGCTCAACGCACTCAACACCAGACGATCACACACTTGCTTCCTGGCCACCCCGAATCGCACCCACGGAGCTTTCACCTGCCAAAGCTAAAGCTCCACAAGCATCCACCCCACCATACTGCCGACCAGGAAAGAACACAACCACCTCAGATGCATCCTTCTGAACACCTGCTTTGCCTGCAAACACGCCGTTGACCGATGGGACCTACTCGACTCAACCTCCCCAGACGTCGCCTTCCTGATGGAGACCTGGCTGAAACCCGCCTTGGCACCTGACATAGCCATAGCTGTCCCAGAAGGCTACAAGATCACCCGCAGGGACCGCACCAACGGAGCAGGAGGAGGAATCGCCATCGTCCACAGGAAAACTCTCAGAGTCTCGACCAACACCGATGACACCCTCAGCACTGCCAAACACCTGCACTTTCAGATCCACATCGACCCCAATACCACTCTCAGAGGAACCCTCATCTACAGACCACCCCGACCACAGTTCAGTGACTCCATCGCTGACTTCGTCAGCACACACGCCCTTGCCTCCAAGGACTACATCCTTCTCGGTGACCTGAACTACCACCTCGAGAACAACAACAACACCAACTCCACCACCCTGATCAACAACCTAGCCAACCTCAAACTCAGACAACTCGTCACAACACCCACCCACTCTGCCGGTCACATGCTTGACCACACCACCAAACGCCACTGGACTGACCATTGCTGCATCCGCTTTACCTTCAAGAAACCCATCACGCACCACCGCACCCAACAGATGCCTCGCCGCCGCTGGAGCAAAGTCACCGAAGACCAACTAACCACCACCCTCGCCCAGAGCCTACCCACCAACCCCACCGACCCCGGCACCACCGCCTGCAACCTCAGACAGTGGATCAATGACTGCACCAACATCCTCACCCCGATCAAGAAACCTTTCAACAGTCACACCAACAAGAAAGCCAGCTGGTTCACTGAAGACCTTCCGAAAGCTGGAGAAGATCTGGCTCCGGGAACGAACACCGGACAGCCGCGCAGCCCACAAGAACGTCACCTGCAGACACCATCACCTCATCATATCCGCCAAAAGGGCCTCCTTCAAAAACCGCCTAGACAATAACACACACAACAGCAAAGAGCTATTCAACATCGTGAAGGAACTCTCCAACCCCAGCTCCAACACCATGACGTCCTACCTTCGAAAGACCTGTGCGTCTCTCTGGCCACCTTCTTCCACCGTAAGATCGCAGACATCCATGACAGCTTCAACGCCATGACCGCCCGACAACCACTGAGACCTCTGCCCCCAAGACCACCATCCGCACCAACCGCTTGCTCTCCTGGACCAACATCAATGACGATGATACCATCAAGAACATGAACATCATCCACTTCATATCTCCATCAGTCCCCTGCCCACACCACATCTTCAACAAAGCCAGCACATCCATCGCACCCCATCTCCGGAAAGTCATCAACACCTCCTTCGAGACAGCAACCTTCCCGGAGAGCTGGATGCACGCTGAGATCAACGCCTTACTCAAGAAACCCAAGGTGAACCCCAAGGACCTCAAGAACCTCCGGCCCATCTCCCTGCTCCCATTCCCAGCAAAGGTCATCGAGAAGACCGTCAATGAACATCTGACCTGCTAACTCGAGGAGAAACACATCCTGGACTCTTCCCAGTCCGGGTTCGGCAGCAACCACAGCACCGAGGCTGACCTAATCACCGCCATATCAATTGTAGCATAAGAAATGGGGCTTCACTCTGCTCAAGTACAAAGATGGGGAGGGAGGAATCCACTCAGAGGCCCACCGAATACCTCTGTAAGAAGACTGAAGACTGAAGGAATAATGAAGCTAAGGGGATGGCCCAGAACAGCCTCTTCTTGATGATAGCGGGCAAAGATCGGCCCACTGTTGGCTCGGTCTTCTTCCGGGCCATGCCTGAGTGCATCCCGCATGGCAGGAATGCTGTTGGTGAAATAATTGCTGAGGAGACCTTAGTCATCCCCTCACAGCAGCAGTGTTGATGGCGCCTCTGTGGTGAAGTATACTGGGTGTAGAAGCCACCCAACAAGCTAGGAAATGTTCCATAATGCAGGGACGGTGTTGGCGCTATCAGTGCTCGGGAGAACTCACTTCTTTCGTCATAGCAGCCGCATTGATGGCACCTTCAGGCACACTGAACACTGGGGCAAGAATTCCTCCACACTGTGGGAATTGTGTTTTAGCACAGTAAGCTCTGGAGAGACCTTTCTTCTCATCTCACAGCAGCAGCATTGATGGCGCCTTCAGGTCTGATGTATACTGGGGTTTGAAGCCACTACCACACCAATAAATGTAAGTGTTTAAACTGCCACTGTCAGGCTACAATGGTAAGCCTGCACCATGAGTTATACTGTTGGTTTAGTAGATGGCACAATAGGTGCTGCAGTCCACTGCTGACATTTAACTTACAGTCCCTGGGTACATTTCCTACTTACATGTAAGTTAAATATACCAATCAGGAGAATATCAAATTCATCATGTTGAAAGAAGGAACAGAATGACTTTACCCCAAGATAGTAGGGACGAAGTGCACAGAGTTTTACCACCAGCAAAAGTATAGGGGCCAGAAAAAGGTGAAAAACACGAGGTGATGATGCAGAAAAGCAGGATTTCCTAAAGCCTGGCTCTGTGTATCTGTTGAAGCTCCAAAGTTGAAAGTCTCTACTTTGTCTCTCCCTGGGCTTAGTTCTACCAACAGAAAGACACTATAAGGACAATCCTTAAATCCCAAAAGCTTAATAACTAAGGGCCAGATGTAGGTGGCTAAATACCAGGCGGTAATGCAGAAATTCACAGAATTCCTTCTTTACCGACGAGTATTTAGCCATGTACAATGTAGGTAACACCAAACACCATTGCAAATAAGGAATCGCTAAAAATAAGGAAAAATTGTTCGCATTTCCTTAATTTGCGATTAGCAGCCACCAAAACCCCAAATACCGAATCGCTAAATAAGAAATCCTTAAAAACTCACAAATCGATAAACCAAAATTCGCTAATACCGATTTTTCCATTTTTTCGGTATTTAGGAGTCGCTAATTGCAATTGACTCAAAGCAGGTGGTAATCAGGTGCACTGAATTTAAACACCCCTAAAATGCAAGAAGTGTGAACACAATGGCGGCCCTCTATGTTATAGCAAGGCGGCTTTGTATGCAACCAGTAGGAATGAGGTTCTGGAGATGGGACAAACATGTGTACAGACTGGGTGTTACATTGTTCCAACTGACTGAGGCTGAAATCCATGAGAGGTACAGGCTAGACCCCAATACCATCCTAGACCTGATACTGGACCTGCACCCACTCCTGGAGCATCAGACACCAAGGGTGCACGCTATACCAACACATGTTCAGGTGCTCTGTAGTCTGCACCTACTTGCATCAGGTAGTTACCAGGAGGTTATAGCTGTGGCAGGTGGTGTGTCATAGAGTTGCCTGCCCCGTTTTTTCAACACTTTCCTGCATGCCATGATGCAAAGAATGCATCATTACATAGCCTTCACCAGCACACAGGCGGAACTGCAGAAAACCAAGATGGATTTTTATCAAAAGGCACAGTTCCCACATGTGATAGGGTGCATTGATGGGACACACATACCAATCTGTCCACCTGCAGCTACAAAATACAAATATCAGAACCGTAAATCTACACATTCTATCAATGTGCAGCTAATTTGCGATGCGGACCACATCATTACCGATATTGTAGCCAAATATCCAGGGAGCATCCATGACTCCTACGTATTAAGGAACATTGAGATTTACACATATCTGGCTGGTGGTGAATTTGGAGAAGGATACTTGCTAGGTAAATCAATGTGACACACCGTGATGTATACCTTGGATGAATGTGTTGGTGACTGGTATTAATGGCACTTCCTTTCTCACTCAGATCGCAGCGCATATGCCCTGCGGGCATTTATCCTGACTCCATATCTCAACTCATCTGCCCCAAGTGAGAGAAGATACTATGGTGCACATAGATCTACACGCAATGTTGTGGAGCGGATATTCAGACACTTAAAAAGCAAGTTCTGCTGCCTCCACAAAAGTGGAGGTGCACGTCAGTACCGCCCCATCATATGCTGTAAAATAATAGCAACATGTGCAATGCTGAATAACCTTGCCACAAAGAAAGGAACAGCAGTGGAACTAACTGACTCTGTGGACGAGGGTGAGGATTATCCACAGCCAGAGCACAGTGTAGCAGGTGTGGCAGCAGCACCAGATGGGAGACACAAATGGGATGAGATCACACCCAACTATTTCTGAGTAAGTAAGGAGACACATCCACTCACTGCAATGAGTGATGGTGTTGTATTAACCTTAACTCAGGCAAAAACATAGCACAACACCACAACATGAAGGCCTCAACATGCCAGGCCAATATGCTATGGACATTCCAAAGGGAAAATGGGTTACATCACCCATTTCACAATACTAGGTGATGGCTGTCATTATTTCCTGCACCCACGCGCAGGACTGCTGCATTCCCTGGGCACACTGTCCTCACTGGTGGTCTGTCCTGTGGCAGCGCTGTGCCGTTCGTTGCGCCTCCTGGACTTGTATTATCGGGGCGTGATGCTCTTGCGGGTACTTGCCTCTTCACTAACCCCCCATCCCATGCACCTGTAGTGGCTATTTGGTTTGTTTGTAGCACTTCCAGTGCACTGGTCAATGTGACCAACCCCCTTGCCATGTCACTGCTGCAGTGGGCCATCTCCTCCTGCATGTTCACCGAGCGCCTGTAGAGCACAGAGGTGTCAGTGGAGAGGCAGTTAACTGCCTTAGTGTAGCTATCCAAATTTATGCTGGTCCCTGCTCCTTGCCAAATGATCCTCATCCATTTTGCTGCAAAGCAGCCTCACTGCCTCTGGCATGTCCCTCATGCCCTCAGCCACAGTATTGTTCATGCTGTTAATGCCCTCCTTAATATCCAGCATGTGTCATTGCAGTGATCTGATTGCCTTGCCTTTCAGGCGCTGCACCTTGAGCATATTCCCCTGTAGACTGGTGAATACTCTTGGATTCTCGCCCTGTGCAACAGGACAGGCTGCCCTTGCTCTGCTGCGTCTGACACCTGTGTGGGTGCGCTCAGTGGGGGACTGTGTGCCTGCACTGTTGTCATCCTCTGCCAGCGTGGAATGTTGGCCTCCCATGCTGTCCTCCTCGGACACATCCATCTGCTGGAGGCTAACCACTGTATGCCTCTTGGCTCTCGGTGGTGGTGGCGGTGATGGTGGCAGTGTTGATGCTCGTGATGGAGGTGATGGTGATGGTGATGTGGTGTGCTCTGCAGGTGATAAGACCTCCTCCTCCTGTGGAGACAGAATGTAAATTTGCTCACTTGTCTGGCAGCATTGGCTGAATAATGAATTTCATGACTGCCAATCAAAGTGACTGTCCTCTGCTTGCTAATTGTGATGTATAAAAAAACATTCAGCCAACTCTGGCTTGTATCTCTTTTGTTGCAGGGTGGGCCAAATTGCTTCCACCCCCCTCCTGAGACCCACGTTGCTTGAATGATCAGCACGTTTTGTAAGGACGGTTTTAGACTTACCTTTACTTTTTTGCCCATAAACACTGAGGCAATACACCTGCTCTACCTTTAGTTTAGATACCTATTACTGTGTAGTGATATACTGGGCATAATAATCACCATTTAATGCCCCCTTTTCTACGACTACCAAACTTTGTCTGTCAAGGACAGTAGTCCCGACAGTTTCACAGGGCTAATATTTTCCTGTACGTGCACATGGTCATTCAGTTCACCTTTGGACCTGTTATAGCTATTAGCACATCCCTAGGGCACTGCAGCATGTTCTTGTTTTTATCGTTATGACAACAGATATTGATATATCTAATCTTATTTGTTTTTCTATGTCTTGTCTGTTTGTCTTTGTCTATGTTTGACAGAATAAACTTGGTTCCACTCCAACCATTCGGAATCTAGAGATAGTGTTCTGATATTTTTAGTTTTAACACTTGTACCCCAGGCTAGGGTGGGCCTTAGCGTGCCTATACCACCGGGGTTTACTATCACAATTTCTTCACTTCACTGGTCCTGACGAATGCCCGATGTACCACTATCATTGAGGCAGAAACATGTTGACCAACGACACATGATAAATCTGGACTTTTAATTCTAGTCCTTTATCACACACCACTTTTTTCTACTTATGTCCAAGTACTTATGTCCAATTGGCAAAACCATTAAAATTATATTTTTTTTATCTCCAACATTCACACTTCACAAAAAAACCAGCTCCACAGTAACCTGGCGTCGCAGCACACTAGGGTGGCATTCAGCCACTCCAGGTGGGGCCAGATGATGAAGCATATCACCAACCAGATTGGTGAGTGAGGGCCTTCCGAATAACCTTAAGAGGACTTCCTCATAGTCAATTGAGACCGTGAGTGGTGTTACATGCTTGCTCTTTTCTCAAAGTCTTTTGACGCTCCTCTGTTGTATTTGAATTACCTTGAGGGGGATAGGAGCGCCAACTCTGTTCCCTTTCTCTCCTCTTTGGGTTCAGTGGACTGACTGTTATGATATGTGTTACTTCTGACTACATCTCCCATAATGCATTGCTGTTTTTTAGTAAAACATGTACTGGAGTGGGAATCCTACCGCCTCATTGGGGATTGAGGATTGGGGTTAGAGAGTGGGGGGGCACAACATGCTGTGCATGCATCTTACCTTGCCTGTTGCCAGCTCAGGCTGAGCTGTCTGCATCCCCAATCCCACTCACGCTCTCTGGCTGGAGGGTGGACTCCACCAGGAGATCCAGGGCAGTTGGTGCAGGTGCTGTGGATCTCCCACCACCTGTCCGCTTGGCTTGCTTCAGTCTCCCTGCCAACCTCTCCTTTGCACGCTTCTTGAGGTCCTACCAACATTTTTTAAGTTCTTCAATAGAGCGCTGGGTTACACAAAAGGCATTAACCCTTACCTGGATAACCAGCCATACCTGCCTCCTCTGTAATTCAGGGATGTGCAGGGAATTTTTACCAAACAGTTTATCATGGTCCTTTGTCACCTCCTCAATCAGGACCTCCAGCTTCCTCTCACTGAATGTGTGTTTCCTTTTGCTCTCTCCCGACTCCTTTTCCTTCTTCTGGTTGTCCATTTCTGGTCTGGGATGTCTACAAATACTTGGAAAAGCTGCTCCTGGGTTGTTTACTGTGCTCCCTGCCTCTCCAACAGCTTCAGGATCAGTGCAGCTGCATATGTGTGGCCATGTCCGGGTTGTGAGGTCATGAGGAAGCCCAGGATTGGCTGATTCAACAATTTGCGATTTTTCAAAATACCGGATTCGCTGATAACCGAATCGGTATTAAGGAATCAGTGATACCGATTAGCTAATGGGGATTCAGTAACTTTTTTAACGATTTTTACCGAATCTCAAATTTTCACTGATTTTTTATCTACATCTGAAATACCAAGTTCCTAATTAAGAATCAGTAATTAAGGACTCTGTATTTCGGTTTTACCTACATCTGGACCCAAAGTCTGAAGAACAAAACACCTGAGACATTGCTAAAACATTTTCCTTGCTTTAAGTAGCAAATACATCCCTCAAACCCAGATCCTGATTCCTAAATTTATTTTTTGTGGGCTCAGGCGCTACATGTTTGTGAAAGACAATTTTGCACACTCCTTAAAGTGTAGGGACAGTGGTAGAGGTGGAGGGCTGACAGTCATATCATGATTAAACAGTTATACGTAAAGAGTTCCTGGACCCAAATCCCAAATCATTTGAACAGATGACTGTCGGCATGTACTCTTGTTTCATCTCCTCATTATTTTAATCTGCATAAACCAACATACTCCTGAATGTCCAATGTTGGACTAGCTGAGCTGAAATTATTAATCCAAGGTTTTCCGGAAAACATACTTCTCATGGGAGACTTGCGGTGCCAGTAATCTTGGAGTACCTGGTATAGCATGAAACCTGATTTAGAGTGTGTTAAAGCAGGAGCATTGTCTCATTTATAGAAAAGGGTAATACAGGATTTCTGATGGGCGCTGTCCTTGTGCGGTATCTGGTCTACCACAGGGTTGCCAGGTCACTGTTTCAGTAATCCAACCATAACATAACATAACATAACATAACATAACATAACATAACATAACATAACATAACATAACATAACATAACATAACATAACATAACATAACCTAACCATAACAGAGCTTCTGCTGCAATATAGCACATAGATACCCAATATGACATCCTATGTGCTATTTATCATGTAGATACCCTTGAGACAGACAAGGATTTTGGCAGGTCGGTGGGCCATCCACCACACTTTAAATGAGTCCCATAGCCTCTCATCCTTCTCCACACAATACAGCACAATACACACTGGGCTTGGATATTTTCCCCAGAATTGACTGTCAAACCACATTCTTAAGCAGAACACGAATATCTTTTAAAATTTGAAAGCAACCACATTAAAGGGAATACCATACGAATACCACCAGGTCACATAAAAACTTTTTTTCCTATAATAATACATCATCCTGAACCAATAAAACCCAAGAGATTCTTTATAATTCCCTCCACAAACAATATAAGGTGCACTAGACATAGCAGGTTCATACCAGCTTAAAATGTTAATATCAGTGGAAAGACAGTCATCTACTGGTCAACTCTGTATTGACTGGTATGCAAAGGCCGGGCACAAAATTGAAAAGACACTGGAAGAAAACACAAGTGGCTTCTAATTGTGAACAATATGAAGTTTACAAAATAATGCCATCCATTATCCAAATAGCATGGAAAGACCCCCCACCCCCTTTTCCATTGGATTAAATCAGACACTGAATCAAAAGTCGAAAACTAATAAACATATTCTAAGAAGAAGAAAAAAAGAACCAGAGATGATAAAGAACAACCTTTTTATCTTTGACCCACAATACGGAAATCTGGCGTCCTTCTTCGAGAACAAGATGCTGATAACCGGGATAAATAGCCAACAACTTGCTTAGTGCACCCAAAATTGAACTATCATTCTCAGTCTAAAATCCTGAAAAAGTTTGGAAATTGAACGCCTCAAACATGTCAGTCAAGCACTGCTTGTCATACACAATTAAAACAACATTAAATCTTTCCTGGAGCTAAAACATATCAGAAATGCTGCTTTCCAAGAAGGGGTGATCTCTACCACTCCAAAACAGTGTACAGACAGTTACTGAAAATAAGCACACTTGATAACCTACATTTACTAGAGACCGTTCCCTTTTCTTCCAACCACTTTTTCATCAAGTTCTTGGTACACTAGTTTGCTAGAAAATGTTAAGAAATGAAAGAAGGTTACTCGTTTCTGAAACTGACTGTACTGATTTTAGACCAGAGAGAAACAGGACCAGTGGGGTACAGAACCCAGAATAGAATACATCTGAAAATACCTTCTTTTGTCGCTTTCCCAACTCATAAAATCTGGAATCTGGAGAGCTGATAACAACCTTATTTTCGAATGTCCTGAAGAGCTAAGCGACATATGGGTTCGCACTAACACAGTAAAACATGTAAGACTGCTTTAACTCGGGCCAGTCTTTCGGTTACCATATTACATCTCTAGCCCAAAACAATTATTTCTAACTATTGTAGTTGCAAGGGAAATAAGGTTGATTCAGCTGCCCTGCTGTCAATGAACCTTGAGGCGCGTGAGGTTAGACTATTGCAATGTAGTCTCTAGTGGAGAAAGATATACAGAAACTTAAAAGACTTCAAAACCAAGCAGCAGATTATGTTTGAGTTTGGCGGAATATTTTCATATTACACTACCCATCAAAAATCTGCAGTGCCTCCTGGTGACAGGGAAAAAATACATCCTACGCATTATTTTCTTTATTTTCAAAGCTCAAGCAGGAACCACAACAAAATGTCTTTAGGCACTGTTTATTAACTTCTGTCCTCAGCAAAAAAATAAATGAAGGACAGTCGATATGATGCCCAATGGCCAGAGTAGGGTTAATACAATGGGGTCTATATTAATGGCCGGCGGATCGCCACCGCCCAAGTGGCGACCTGCCCACCATTATTCACTGCATGCCTCCTATTTCCCCCCACAATATTAGAATGGTGGGGGGGACCCCGGAGGATGGAAAAACCATCCGTCGTTTTTCTGCCAGTCAAACAGGTAACTGGGAGGAAAAGGGGCTTGATATGGTGGCGGTGTCTGCAAGACACTGCCCTCCATATCAAGATGAAGGTGGTGATGTGCCTTTCCATGGCGGCATTGCCACCATGGAAAGGCATGCGAAGTCTGCATGTGGGGATCTGTTGCAGGCCCTCAGGGTGTTGGAGTGGGGGTGCACATGGGTCATACCTATGCTTCTCCCCTGCATTTGCATGCACAACCTGCCAGATTGTGCATGCAAATGCTCAAATGCCTTTTTTACATTGCCGCATATGCTGCTGAAAGCAGCACCTGCCGCAATGTGAAAAATGCAGGAAGTGCCAGACAGTGTGGCGGGTGCATCTAAATTGGATTTGCGGTACCCCTGCACACATAGTGAGTGGTCCCATTTGCCGATACGATGGCGGGTGAACTTTGTCCACCTGCCATCGTAATAGACCCCAATTTTTTAGTTTTTCTTGTATGCATCTTTTTAACTTTGTTGAATTGTATGTTTGTTCAATCCAGAGGTCTGCTAGTGGGCAACTAGTCCAAACAGGTATCTTCAGTAAGCGCCACAGAGCTGTGTTGCAGAATGTTGTGAAAATGGGGAGTGCCCTTTGAACACCTCTCTGCAACACTGCTGCCTGGC
>NW_028255388.1:0-23920 GCF_964263255.1 Lissotriton vulgaris
GCAGTGATACGTTGGCAAAGTCCGAAAATGTTTAGGGATTGTTGAAAGGAAATGGTGTGGGGGTCAACACATGATTCCAGATGTAAGTTCATATCACCTAATAGTGTGAAGTAGGGGTACTGTAACATAAGTGCTCCAAGGACCTCATCCAAAGAGTTTAGGAAAGGAGTGGCATTTCCGGGAGGGCGATATAAGAGTCCCCCTGAGAAAGAAGAAGAGGCATTGATTTTGATTGAAAAGCCTAGGCCTTCACTGTCTTTAAGGTGGCCTAAATCAAAAGTGTGGCAGGGGAAGGTTTTCTTAATGATGAGAGCTACCCCGCCACCACGTCCAGAAAGTCTGTCCCGCCTAAAGATAGTGAAATCTGAAGGACGGGCAGTGGCCAGATCGGGGTTGGAGGAATCATTAAGCCAAGTTTCTGTGATAAAAAGAGCATCCAGCTCATGGCTTAGTATTAGGTCATGTACGTCTTGGCAGTGACAGGCAAGAGACCTGGCATTAACAAGACCTCCCTTGAAGTGGGTAAGAAGATTCTTTGGAGGAGAAGGCAGATCTATTACATCATAAATAGTAGCCGGGGGTGTCCATTTGCAACGGGGACATAATAAAGGGCTGGTAAGGGGATCAATGGGGGGGCAAGCAGCACTGTGGGAGACAGGGAGCGAGCGTAAGGAGAGTAGGTCTTTACTATCGTACCTGATGGTGTGTGGTACATGAGCGGCATGCCCTGCGCCCGGCGCGGTCCGGTCGCGGACGGGCGCAGACGGGCTTGGCTTTGGCGCGGCTTCGGCGCGCATCCGGCGCGCCCGCTGCGCCAGCCCGCTGCGCCGTCTGGCCGGCCTACACATAATATAGATAGAGAAAGAGGGCGGGAGGAAGGCCCGACTAGAGCGCTCTCCCCGCCTCACTGAAGATGGCGCCCACCGCCGCCGAGATCTACTAGTAAGCAGCTGTGCCGGGTGAGGAAGAATTTCAGGAGTGTCAGTGTGTCAGTGTGCCTAAAAATAATGAATTCCCCTTATTTCTAACAGAACCCCCCAGAAAAACGGGACACTGTGTATAAAAACGATCAGGTTAAAAGCGCTCTAAATTCAAAGCACTACATAAAAGCACCTCACATAATACAGATCACGCTGTCAAAACATGCAGCTCGCAGCCCCAGTTACCCTCAACCAGGGAGAGCTTCTGAAGGCACCGAGCGCGAGAGAGGGATCGGTTAAATAATCTAAAGGGGCGGGAGGAAGGCGTGACTAGAGCGCTCTCCCTGCCTCACTGAAGATGGCGCCCACCGCCGCCGAGATCTACTAGCAAGCAGCTGTGCCGGGTGAGGAAGAATTTCAGGAGTGTCAGTGTGTCAGTGTGCCTAAAAATAATTAATTCCCCTTATTTCTAACAGAACCCCCCAGAAAAACGGGACACTGTGTATAAAAACGATCAGGTTAAAAGCGCTCTAAATTCAAAGCACTACATAAAAGCACCTCACATAATACAGATCACGATGTCAAAACATGCAGCTCGCAGTCCCAGTTACCCTCAACCAGGGAGAGTAGAAATATGACCACATAACATAGCACAGTCCATCAGGTAGAGCAATAACAACCCTGAAAAAGCCAATTTGTGAGGATAGCTGGGCATACGGAGGCAGAGTGGTACAGAGTGGAGGTTGAGGGGATAATCCAGAAGCAAGCAGCGAAGTGTTTTATGGATAGATGGAAAAGGATATGGGCTCAGTGGCATAAGAACAGTGTGGCCGCCCGCATCCAAGCATGAACGAAAGACGTCAGAAAAAACTGGAAAAATGGGCATTAAACCAGAGACATATGAATGTAAAAGTCGGCAAAAACATGGTATAATGCCTACTCTGGTTAAAGCATAGAAGAATGTGGCTATGAAATAGCTTAAAATGTCATAGTAAAAATCTCCTCAGTAGACAGTCATCACATGAGGGCTACGAGCTCAGCGGCATAATTAAGCGGCCACTCGCACCTCAAAAACTGGAAAGCAACACCGTCTTCCTCAGAGAGGTAAAACCGCTGACTGGAGAAATGTCAATACGTCGATGTAAAACATCGTAGAGTTCGCCATACCTTCCATGAAGTTGCCAACTGGGCTGGCACTGGAAGTTCTATGTTTGTTGAGGTAACCACCCTACAAGAAATGATGAAGATGGGGATGTAGGTTATGAGGGGACGCGGGCCCGGCAGCACAAAATGGCGGCCGCCCGCGTCCAGAACGGAAGAATTCAGCCGCTCTGCATTACTGTGGCGAAAACAGCGGGAAACCTGAAAATGAGGCCTCCGACGGCTGCTGACCAATTTCCGCCAGTCAAAATCATGAAAAGTAGACCCTCAGCGGTGGTATACGAGGTCCATAAAGGTGATATCTTCCCATAGCTCAACGAGCTCACGGAGGGACCACCATCTCGCCTCGGCGCGTTAGCCACGCCCGCCTATTCTGAAGATTTCGAACATTTTTATTGGAATGACTTTACCTATTGACAAATGACTTTAGAATATCATCAAATAAGATGAAAGGTTGATCTTCAGTAACATTTTGAAGGAACAAAAGTGAATTGATAATTGATGGGTAAAGAAAAGCCATGGCAAAGTGATATACTTCCAATTCAAACTAATATAGATATACCTTAGGATTCAAATATTTTCTAATGCAGGTTATATTGGTAGACACAGTAGAAGAGATCATGTAGCTCCCGGTTCATTTCTCTGAACATGGAAGGGAAGCCCTAACATTAAGTATCACACAGAAGACGGACTACGGATAGAAAGCTTCTACTGGATGTTACTTTATTAACTTACTTAAAAAAGGATAGACAAATATTTTAACTATAAACCAGAATGAGCATTGTTAGATATCATTGGAATGTCTTTAAAGCTTTAATTTTGGGAATATTGATTCAGCAGTGTATACGAGCAGTAAATACATTTACAATACCTCCCCCTTTACAAAACCGTTACCACCCCAACTTGAGGGTCAATAACTCACCAAAGGTGTGCAATTGTGCTCACAGGCCTCTGATACATTACTTTCCAAATTGAAAATAGGAGGAGGTGCCCCTTTCAAGTTCCCTCCAATTATAAATCTGAAAAGGATCATAATTGTCAATAAAGACGGTAACTTCACACACCAGAAGGAAACAATAAATAGAAAAGGGCTTGCACTGGCAGTGTCACTACAAACCTAAACTCAAAGCTGACCCCCCTCGCCTGGAAAGTGCAAGCCAAACTCTTAGCACCAATAACATATGGCAGTGAACTCCAGAGGGTCGGGGATGCTAAAATCCTGGACAGCATCCTAAATTGTACAGAATTATCATCAACCTGCCAAAGTACACCTCACCAGCACAGATCAGAGTGTAGTTCGGTCTGCAGAAACAGTCTCTGGCAAAGCAAAATGCCTTCATCATCTTCTGGGAGAATATTAGAAAGCTGCAACAGAGAGTAGCATCCCCTGCTAGAGCCTATCTCAAGGATTCCCTGACTCAGACTGGGTTGCCCCAGTGGTGGGAAGCCCCGACCAGTCACTCCCTGTTTAAAAAATCAGAATGGAAATCAATAAAGCTTAAATAGCTGGTGTAAGACAAGACAGCTTTCTCTGTCAGAGCTCACGCATAGATAGTATTAAACACCTGCCCCACATCTGCACCCCATAACTATCTTAGCCTAAGCTTTTCCATACCCTCAAGAGAGCATTTACTGAAATATTGTCTGGGTATACTGATTTGTGCACTGCACCTTCCTTATTGGCAGAGAGATCCTACAATGAAGGCCTGCCGGCTATGCGGCACAGACACAGAAGATCTGTCGCACTTGCTGTGCATCTGCAAAGAGCTGCAGGAGGAAATAAGTCAGCTGCTCAGAGCTCCCTTCAATCAAAAAAGGGGGATCCTCTCCCAGAGACAAGCCATGTTGGCGTACTCCGCTCCTAATGACCCAAGGCTAAACGTTTGTCAAGCAACCTTTCTTGCACTAGTGCTTAAGAAAATGCCAAAAGGGGACATTGAGGCTCCTTGACAAGGACTTTTCTGGAAAACAGCCATAGTGGCATTTGTGTCATACCATTTAAACAGAAGCCATGGCTATGTGATTGGTTCCCCTCTATAGACTTTTCCAATCTGTACTTTACTCGGACCCTGGGTCAGTGGGTGGCTTCTGTTTATCAGTAAAGTGATTGGCTTCAAGTATGGCATTGCAGTTTTATTGTATTATAGCTTTACAGATCTCTGCACCTGCCACTTTTTTTCACTTGAAACCAATTTGTATGGAGCCAAACCTTGATTTTAAGGGATTTACAGCCTGATTCATGTACGGGCCGTTTTGCGTGTCCCTAATAGCGAATCATAGCGATTCGCTATTGAGGACACGCAAAACGGCATTCATGTAGGAATTGCTACTTAAATAGCGATTCCTACATGTTCTTTATTTGCGAGTAGCAATTTGCTACTCGCAAATACTCCCCATTCATTCCTATGGGCCAAGAGGCCCATTGGAATGAATGGGGATTTGCGAGTAGCAATTTGCTACTCGCAACTGAGATAGCGATTTTAAGGGTGACAGGGGTGTCCAAAGGACGCCCTGTAGCACCCCTAAAATGCACTTTTGGACAGGTGTTGCGCACACACATGTCCAAAGGACATGTGTGTGTGCTACATGCAACTTTGAAAAATGCTTTTAAAAGCATTTTTCTGAGTTTTTGCTATTTACCGACAGGTCTGACCTGTCGGTAAATAGCGGCCCCAAAAGTCCAAAATCGCTATTTTGTTGTGTGTCATGAATAGCATTTAAGGAATCTCTATTAGAGATTCCTTAAATGCCATTCCACGCAAATATGCGAATTCTTAAATAGCGATTTTTGCATTTGGTATCATGAATACCAAATGCAAAAATTGCGCTCGCAAAGGGCCAGATTCTGAGAATCTGGCCCTTTGCGAGTGCAATTTAGCTACATGAATCAGGCTGTTAGCCCACAAGAAATGTCTTTTATATTTTGTATATTTTTTATGTGTGGGCTATATTTACTGATAATATTTATAGTTTTATTAATTGCTGTACTATTGCAATGGGTTTGAGTAACTCTGCGAATAAATAAACTTAAACCATTGAGAGATTTAACAAAAAAAGAACACTATGTTCAAATAGTCACCTAAATGCAACTGAAGCCATGTGGTGAAAAGTAAAAACCCAAGGAAAAGCTTCGAGGAAGGCTGGCTATGTCATTGTAATCTCTCTGACAGATTGTTTTTGTCACTTAGATGCGATACCCATTTCTAAAAGCATTTTAGGGGGGGGGAAACCCTGTTGACACATGTATTCTAGTTAATATTTACATCCATTCAGATACGAGATTTAGAAAAGCCATAATCATTGAACTTCAATTAGCATTGGAAAAGATGGGCAAAGACCGGCCAAACGCCATTCTGATCCATGCAGGGGACTTCCACCTTAACCTTATACTCTTGAACTCTGATGATCGGTTAAGGGACCCTTTGAACTACCTTTGGAACATCCTAGTAACACCACAACATGATGGGTAAATATTTTCTGTATCACTCAGTAGAACCTTCCATCCTAGAATAGCAACGACCATACCAACATTTGGTTAGCTCAATGGGTGATTCACCGAAATAGACTAAGAGAGTCCTTCAGCTGTCATCTTCGAAAGTCCACATACTCATTTGAAGGTACTGAACTACGACTTGACTTTACTACTTAGGGGGGCATTACCACCAGTTTCTTGTATTTAGCACCGCCCACCTTCCGTCACTGAGTACAGAGAAATCCAACACTCATGCCAACTAGGCTGCTTCACTTACTATCGAAGGTGGGAACAACTAGTAATGAATAAAGAAACCGGGCATTGAATGCAACACAACCACAAGGTTGAAGCCCAGCACGTGGTTGTTAGGATAGGAAAATAAGATAATAAGCTAATTTATGCAGCAGAGAGATGCCATTATGGGTGCTTTAGGGCAATCATATTTATGATCTGTAGATGTAGGAACTCTAGTAGATTTTGGATCTATATAAACTAGCTTGATGCTGATAAAGTGCAGCTTCAAGTAAACATTGTTGCTACCCAATCTTTGGAAACCATTTGATGTATTTTATAATAACCAAGCACTATCAGTAATGTTTTTGCTGCCTACTAGCTTAGAATCAGTTTCCACTAGAAGCATGACAGTAGTAATTCAGGACAGTCTACATGGGCTGCCCAATCTAGTTCTTCTTTAGGCCCCTCTGTATAGATCTTGCCTGGAACAGTCCGACTCCCCGGAGTGTGCGGGTTCCTATTTGTTTCTATTATAGATGACTCGTTGATTTCTATTAATTATTGCACGATTACTCTCTTGGGCATAGAAGAATTGGATAATTTCAACTTTGGGGACTGGCCTCTTTTGTGGGGGGGTTTGGGGGGGGGCAGTATACTTCCTTAGAACATGTCCACTAACAAGTATATTAATTGCACATATCAAAGTCAAGGTCCCGTAACCTCCTCTGGTCCAAACTACTCAAATGGGGCATTCCATCAACCCTGTTTAGGGCCGTTATGACCATATACTACAATACCCAGGTCCAGGTTACACCTGGAAAAAGGTAAAAGAGTGTCGCCCAAGATTTCCACCAATGGTAGCTTAAAGCTGGACTGCGTGCACGCTACTTTGTTATTAAGTTTACACCCAGGAGATAGTGTACTTAGTAAAATTCTTCAGTTACACTCCCAAACAAAAGTGCATTATACATTAATCCCATATTTTTACAGAAGGCGTTCCGTTCGCCACTGCTGTGTTTGTTCTTACCGCCAAGCCCCGCCCACGCGACTCAAGCGCAGGTTCGGGGCAGGATTCAACGTAACTCCTCGGATTTTCTTTCCTCGCCCTGGAGCTACCACTGGCTGACAGAGTCCTTGACAACCTTAAATATTTTAGCGATCTGGTCTGGTAGCTCGAATTATCTTGTTTTTAACCATATCATAAAGCTTAGCCTGCGGCTACGCTGGTATAATATGTAGACTCTACGCCGGATGTACTCGAGAGGAATATATCGTTGATAGTAGCGTAGGCCTCAACCCCAGCCACACTTAATTACAGCCCATGCAAAATACACTCGACATAAATAAAGTCCTTCGGTTGAGGTAAATGGAAACTCCATTAATACATTTCAAGCGCAGATGGCAGTTATATAAACCAACGACGCCGTTTCCTAAAATCTTCCTTTCTTCCTACAAATGTTTACATGACCACCTCAGCGATAGCTGCTTGTCAGAATAACCACCCACGTCTTGCTGCTGACGAAAGTGATTAGTACTTATATCACTAAACAGCTACAGGCCCACGATTTACCCTCTTGAGAAGTTGTGTCCACATAAGTCAAATTGAGCATCTAATTAATGTCAATAAATATACATTTGCACATATTCATTATCTGTGTATACTTAAGATCTATTGACGGTTTTGCTGTAGTGCACTTAAAAGTGTTTTTACTCAATAAAATTAATATAAAAGTATAGTGTTTTCGATTTCAGTGACGATCTCCCCACAGGCAATTATATCTCCCCACTAAATATATGGTAATTTAACAAAGAATATGTTTTGGGGGTTTAAAATCTTTTGTACATTTAAAAAAAAAAGTAATTGATATTTTCAATATCTAAATCACATTGTGATGATGTTTAATTAGCTATCTATCTATCTATCTATCTATCTATCTATCTATCTATCTATCTATCTATCTATATATCTATATATATATATATATATATATATATATATATATATATATATATATATATATATATATATATATATATATATATATAGAGTGTTAATGTAGTTTATTTAATGTTAAAAAGCGCAATCTTTTTGCAGCCTCACTGGAGGAAAACTCACGTTACTACAATGACCAGAAGGCTCAGGAGTGGGCCACGCCCACAGGGGGCAGGTCGATAAATAAGACTAATTACATTTTCTGCCTTAACTTTGCCACAACAGAAACGCCACGGAAGAAGGGGGTAACCTGAAACGCGTATGGAGTATGATGAGCGAAGCCAGTTCTTCAAAATCTGTGACTGCTGCATATACATAAAAGCTGGTGCAACACGAACCTACCTGGAGGCTCCTCCTTTTGGGGGCAACTCTTACGTTTGGATTTTAGCGGATCGCTCGGCCGCGGAAGAGCTACACTGCTGAAGCGGACCTGTGGTGATTCTTAATCAAGTCACTGAACATACGGGAGGTAGTGCCTTGAATGTTTATGCATAAAGAAGCAGTGCATGTTATGTGGGACTGTTGCCTTCACCTACTAAGGTTTTATTTAAGTTAAAAAGCGCAATCTTTGGGAAGCCTCTCTGGAGGAAAACTCACGTTACTACATTGACCAGAAGGCCTCAGGAGTGGGCCACGCCCACAGGGGGCGGGTTGATAAATAAGACTAATTGCATTTTCTGCCTTAACTTTGCCACAACAGAAACACCACTGAAGAAGGGGGTAACCTGAAACGCGTATGGCGTATGATGAGCGAAGCCAGTTCTTCAAAATCTGTGACAGCTGCATATACATTAAAACTGGTGCAACACAAACCTACGTGGAGGCTCTTCCTTTTGGCGGCAACTCTTACGTTTGGATTTTAGCGGCTCGCTCGGCCGCGGAAGAGCTACACTGCTGAAGCGGACCTGTGGTGATTCTTAATTAAGGCTCTCGGTTTTCCGTTTAAACTGATTTTTACATATAAATACAGACAGAAAGCTTTTCGTTTTTTGTCTGTATTTATATATAAAAACCAATCAATCAATCAATCATAGCATTTATATAGCACGCTACTCACCCGGAAGGGTCTCAAGGCGCTAGGGAAGAGGGGTACGTTAGTTCGTGAACAGCCAGGTCTTGAGCTGCTTCCTGAAGAAAAGATGGTCCTGGGTCATCCGCAGGTGGATGGGGAGGGAGTTCCAGGTCTTGGCTGCCAGGTAGGAGAAGGATCCTCCTCCGGTGGTGGCTCTGTGGATGCGTGGAACGGCGGCGAGGGCGATCGTACCTGGCGGGTGGGCGCGTAGAAGGTCAGGCGGTCGTTGAGGTACTTGGGGCCCAGGTTGTGGCGAGCCTTGTGTGCGTGGGTGAGGAGCCTGAACATGATCCTCTTGCTGAGGGGGAGCCAGTGCAGGTCTCTCAGGTGGCCGGAGATGTGGCTGCATCGGGGGATGTCCAGGACGAGTCGTATGGAGGCGTTCTGGATGTGTTGGAGTCTTTTCTGCAGTTGGGCTGTGGTTCCGGCATAGAGGATGTTCCCATAGTCCAGTCGGCTGGTGACGAGTGCCTGGGTGACGGTCTTCCAGGTCTCGGTGGGGATCCAGCTGAAGATCTTACGGAACATACGCAGGGTGTTGAAGCACGATGAGGAGACGGCGTTGACTTGTCTAGTCATCGAGAGGGAAGAGTCCAGGGTGAAGCCCAGGTTGCGTGCGTGGTCCGTTGGCTTGGGAGTGGTGCTCAGGGCCGGGGGCCACCAGGAGTCGTCCCAGGCGGAGGGCGATGATCCCAGGATGAGGACTTCAGTTTTGTCTGAGTTCAGTTCAGGCGGCTGTTCTTCATCCACTCGGAGACGTCTTTCATCCCTTCGTGTAGGCTGGTTAAGGCGGTGGCGGGGTGGTGGGGGGGGAAAGGGTCAGCTGGGTATCGTCGACGTAGGAGATGATGTTGAGGTTGTGTTGGCATGCGATGGCTGCGAGGGGGCTCATGTAGACGTTGAAGAGGGTCGGGCTGAGTGATGATCCTTGTGGTACCCCGCAAATGACTTTGGTGGCCTCGGATCTGAACGGGGGGAGGCGGACTCGCTGGGTCCTTCCAGTGAGGAACGAGATGATACACTCTAGTGCTTTCCCTTGGATTCTGATGTTGCTGAGGGGCTGCACTAGGGTGCGGTGGTAGACAGTGTTGAACGCTGCGGAGAGGTCCAGGAGGATGAGGGCTGCTGTTACCCCGTTGTTGAGCAGGGATCTGATGTCATCGGTGGCTGCGATCAGGGCGGTCTCGGTGCTGTGGTTGGCTCGGAAACCGGACTGCAAGGGGTCGAGGGATCCATTAGTCTCGAGGAAGGCGGCAAGCTGTCTGTTGACGGTCTTCTCGATGACTTTGGCAGGAAAAGGGAGGAGCGAGATGGGGCGGAAGTTCTTGAGGTCGGTGGGGTCCGCTGTTGGTTTCTTCAGGAGGGCGCTGAGCTCGGCATGCTTCCAGCTCTCCCGGAAAGTGGCGGTGTGGAAGGAGGTGTTGATGATGTCCCGCAGTTGGGGTTGCGATGATGGAGTCGGCCTTGTTGAAGATGTGGTGGGGGCAGGGGTCGGTAGGTGATCCGGAGAGGATGGTGTTCATCGTGCGGGTGGTGTCTTCGGTGCTGACCGGGGTCCAGTTGCAGAGGGTGGTGGTAGGGGGCATTGGTTCGGTGGTTGGTGCGCCGAAGCTGTTGTGTATGTCGGCGATCTTGTGGTGGAAGAACGATGCGAGAGAATTGCAGAGGTCTTGCGAGGGTGTGATGTCGTTGTTTCCCGCGCTGGGGTTGGAGAGCTCTTTGACGATGTTAAAGAGTTCCTTGCTGTTGTGGGTGTTGTTGCCCAGTCGTTCTTTGAATGCTGTCTTCTTGGTGGTGCGGATAAGCTGGTGTTGCTTGCGGGTGGCGTGCTTGAGGGCGGTCATGTTGTCTGAGGTCTGATCGTGGTGCCAGGCTTTCTCGAGGGTGCAGCAGTTCTTCTTGGAGTCCTTGAGTTTGTTGCTGAACCAGGGGGCATTCTTGCTTCTGGGCTTGCTGAGGAGGTACTTTAGTGGTGCGAGGTCATCGACGCAGTTGGTGAGCCACTGTGTGAGGTTGCTGGCTGCTTTGTTGGGGTCTGGTGTGCTGGCGGGAGGGTTCTGGCGGAGAGAGGTGGTGAGCTGCTCGGCGGTGATCTTGCTCCAGCTCCGGTGAGGAATCTGCTGTGGGTGGTGGTGGGTCGTGTTTTTCCTGAAGCCGAAGTGGACGTAGCTGTGATCAGTCCAGTGAAGTCCGGTGGAGTGGCTGAAGGAGATGTGCTTGCTGGAGGAGAAGACGGGGTCAAGCGTGTGGCCGGCGTAGTGGGTGGGGGTCTTCACCAGTTGCTTGAGTCCGAGGTTGGCAAGGTTGTCCAGCAGGGTGGTGGTGTTGCTGACATTGTTGTTCTCCAGGTGGAAGTTGAGGTCCCCTAGAAAGATGTAGTCAGAGGAGGCGAGGGCGTGCGGGCTGATGAAGTCTGCGATGTCTTTGCTGAATTGTGTGCGTGAAAAAATACTAACAAAACCAATGCTCCTCCTGCCCCTGTGCTCCTCTGTAAAATCCGATTCAGAGGTGCACAGGGGCACCTCTGAATCGGAAACAGGAAACTGCTGCCCTGAAACTGCTCCAGAGACAGTGGGGGACTGGGGGACTGGGAGCGCCGTGTCTGCAGAGACACTCTAGCACCCCCTCACAGCAGCAGTTCACGCAAGATAATTGTTGGAGCAGTGCCAAGCAGCCGATGTCCATTAAGAGGTGTGAAAACAACCCAGGACATCGACTGAAGCTCCAAAAATGAGTGCCGGGGGGCGTGGCTTGCATGGCGATGTGAGCAGACGTGCACTGTCGGAGCTCCCGCCGTTCCCAGCATCTATAGGCAAATAAAGCGGAGTCGGAGGGCTTTTAACACACCCCCGGAGCCTGTTGGTGGGGGCTGCTGACCTCGGAGCGGGGTCCGGTCGAGAGAACTGACAGGAGAGCGGTAAAAAAGAGCTCCTTAATGGCACCGACCGGAGGATCGGAGTGGTGCCCGCCATCTTGGTGCTCAGGCCCGCCACTGACTTCACCCTGGTCGACCGGGAGGTGAGCGCAAGTCTGTGAGCGCTGCTGATGCACTCCCACCGGAGGGACACTCTGCTGACCAGTTGCGGCTGACCTTCTCCTGGGCGAGCAGCGAAAGAGCGGAGGTGCTGGGTCCCCGCTGCGGATCGGACGGGGAGGATCCGCCATTTTGTGGTGCCTGACAGTCCGAGGTTGCGGTCCGAGTGCCGGGCCCTGGGCGTTGTGGGCGCTCCCGTAATAGCAGTCCTGGGGTGCAGACCACGGGAATCCTGCCGGCGGCTCATCTGTGCAGCGGGAGCAGCGGAGTGACAGCAGCTGCTCCACCGAACAACTTGCCCGCCATCTTGAGCATTCTTGAAGAGGCCTGTGCGCGTTGTGGGTCTCTGGGGCCCTCGGAGCACTGAGGAACTGGTGCATGGTGACGCCTCTGTGAGCGGCGGCAGAGGCTCTCGAAAGCCAGCGAGGACTGGGGCCTTGGACAGCGCCGGCCCTGGTCGAACTGTGTATTGGTGCCGCCCCCCCACCCGGCGCCGTCCTGATCTCGGGTCCTGTCGAGACCGGGCCCTGGGCGGGCAACGTCAAGCCGCAGAGGAGTGACTGGCGGCTGGCCATGTAGAGGCGGGGTGGGCCTACCGGTGGTCTGGTGCCGACTGGATGCTGTGAGCGTAGGTGGCCGGAGGCTGCCCCTAGGAGACTCTGCGAAGAGGTACTTGGCTGCATAACAGAAGTGAGCTGCACAAATTCAGCGGGGGGAGAGGAGGCCCACAGTTGTCCATCTGCGGCTGGGGGCCTGTGGCCCAGATCGGGGTCCCTCGGGCGGATTGGGTGTTCCTGCTCCCGGTGCTGCAGTTTAACCAGTGCAATATCCCCGGTGGGCCTTTCCCCCCCTGACATTACCTGACGTCTGCGGTCGCGTGGTAGCAGTGGTGCGACGGACCCCGGCTTGCTGGAGGCCCGACTAGCCCTCTGAGCAGGGGCGTGCTTTCCCCCCGGCCTGCCTGGCCAAAAGGAGAGATGCCGCGCTCTAATATGGCGCCAAGACCGAACCGGCGGCGGCCCCCAAGGACAACACTGCGGTGGCCATGTGGAGCAAGACGGGGGCGCCTGCGGCTGGGGAGGGCCCGTCCCGGGCTGCTTCGGAATCCCTGCCGGTCACACAGGCATTCATGGCCGCGTTTATGACTGAGCTAAAAGTGGAGATAGGGTCCCTGAGGTCTGAAGTGCACTACTGTGTCACTGAACTCAGAAAGGAGGTGACGGAGCTTGGAGACCGAGTCGAAGGCCTAGAGAAAACTATGGACACGCGTACGGAGGACCAGGAACACCTATGGCAGCGCCTGCTGGCCCTTGAGGAGCAAAATATCGAACTCCAGATCAAACAGGAGGACTTGGAGAACAGGAGCTGGCGCAACAACCTCCGTATCCGGGGGGTTCCGCTCGGAGAGGAAGGGGAGGACATCATGGACTATGTGGCGCAGCTCCTTCAGGAGGTCCGGGGGGATGAAGACGCATCACCCCCCACACTAGACCGGGCGCACCAAGTGGCGGCCCCGGTGGGGAGACCGGGCCTATTGCCAGACATTCTAACCAGAGTACACTTCTTTGTGGAGAAAGAGGCGATATGGAAACGTGCGCGCGACCAGTCAGACCTGCGATATAAGGGCCGCAGGATTCAAATCTTCCAGGACTTGGCGCCTAACACATTGAAGAGACGGCGATCATTCCGCCCTGTGACGGAAAAATTGCGGGGGTTGAACATCGCCTACCAATGGGGGCATCCATTTGCACTCATTTTCCAATGGGAGGGCAAACGCAGAGTTCTGAGATCCTACACCGAAGCGGCACAACTTCTCCACATGTCGACATCTCCCCAAGCGAGTCCAACCCGACCTCCCAACCGAAAGAGAACGCCGGCTGGCCCGGACTGGACCACGGTACAGAGACGCCGGCGCACTCCCCCTGCTGCGGAGGCCTCACACAGCCAGGCCAAACAGGACATTATAGCCCACATTCGGTCTCTTGAAGGCGACAAGACTGAGTCTGACGGGGGATCCCTCACACCCTGAAAACGGATTCTGACATGCTGCCTCCCGCCTGGTGTGATGGCCTAGCATCTCGCGTTGCCGACCTGCGGGGAGTCTGTTCGCTGTGTGCCCGGATTCCGATGACTGAGGCCGGGGGCGGTTGGAGCCTCATGTCCAAATATAACTTGAGACCACCACGGCCCCCCTGGCCTGCCCCCTAGGGAGTGACATCCCGGAGAGCGTCCAAACCTGCGGGTATAGGATGCCCTGTAATGGGGTCAGAGAACTTCGGCCCTGTTGACCCCGATCGTTATGTTTAAATGACTGGCCTCTCTGGCTGAAAGTTTCCTGTTTCACTCTTCCTTTTTTCCTCTATCTCCCTCTTTACTCTTTTCTGTCTTTTCCCTCTTCTGCATGGGACCTGGGGAGGGGATGCTGGATGTTGGCGGGGAGGGATTGGGTGTGGACATGTGTCTGGGGTGTGAATGGTGTGTATGGGTTAGCGGCGATGGGCACGACAGCAATTTCTCATGGTACCTAATACAGCTGGGAGCCTGCATGGCCCCCTGAAGATCCTGTCCCTCAACGTTAAGGGCCTTAACTCGCCTAATAAGCGCAAGCAGGTGTGGCATTATCTTACCCGTCAGAACCCGGACATTATTCTCCTACAGGAGACTCGCCTTCTCCAAGCCGACACAGTGCGCATGGCTCACCCAAAGTACCCCCTTCAATTTTGGGCGACTACTGACACAAAGACAGCGGGGGTGGCGATACTGTGCAGGGCTGGCATCAGGCGGGGAGAGGATAGGCCTTTCAAGAGTGGTGATGGGCGCTTTCTCAGGGTGGACGTGGAGGTGGGACGGAGATGCCTCACCGTTTGTAACGTTTATGCTCCCAATCAGGCGCAGGACCGCTACCTTAGAGATCTTCTGAGAGAACATGTGCCACAGAACGGTTCCTCGCTTATTGTGGGGGGGGTCTGAACTTAGTTTGGGACCCAAGGCTAGATTGGAGCGAGGGCTCATTTAGTGGAGCCGGGGCGATGTCCTCGGAGCTGCGTAAGCAATTTACAGACCTTGGGCTCTTCAATTCATGGTCCTACTTCTCCCCGGATAAAAGTGAATATTCGTACTATTCCCATGCTCACCGTTCCTATTCTCGCATCGACTTCCTGTTCATATCCCCTGATCTCTCCCGCGACGTTTTGGGGGTAGAGATGCCCGACATCTCGATCTCCGATCACGCTCATGTCGAATTGATCCTACAAGACCCGGCGACCGGCCCTCCCAGGGAGAGGAAGTGGCATCTCCCGCCGAGTGTCCTGCGGGATGCGGCGGATGTTGAGGACATCCGAGAAGCCATCATTTCCTACTTTGCCCATCACGATCTACCTGAAACACCCTTCCCTGTAGTCTGGGACGCCTTCAAGACAACGATACACGGTCATATCACGTCCCTTTCGATAGCAAGGGTGTGAGAGGCGCGAGCATTGGAAGACAAGTTGACGGAGGACCTGAGGGAGGCGGAGGTGCAAGACCAGAGCGTCCCTACCCAGAGGTCGAGGAGGCATCTGGCCAACCTTAGGGGCCAGCTCAGGCTGTTACGCGCCAATAGGGCTGAAACCTCCCTAGTGGCATTGAAGCAATAATACTATGAGGGAGGTGACAAAGTGGGGAGAATGTTAGCGAGGCGGTTGAGGGCCAGGCTGCCAAGGCCCACATAACAAACGTGCAGCTGCCGAACGGGACTAGAGTTGCGGCGGCAAGAGATAAATGTGAAGCCTTCAAAGATTACTACGAGACCCTCTATACTGAGGAGAGGCCGCCTCCCGAGCTCATAGAGGAAGTGGTGGAGAGTTATAGCAGTGCGACACTCCATCCCCAGTATGCCCAACTCTTGGAAGAGGCGATCACGCAGGAGGAGATAACTTCCGCGGTGCAGGAGCTACACTTGGGGAAGACACCCGGGCCTGACGGCCTCCCACTATCCTTCTATCGCGTATTCCGGTCACAGCTGCTCCGGTTGTTCAACTCCTTTACAGATGAAAGGGGCCCGTCCCTGGACATGGGGATGGCTGAGATTGCTCTGATACTGAAGACTGGGAAGGATACGGCCATGTGCTCGTCATACCGCCTGATATTAAATACCGACCTTAAAATCTACACTAAGGTACTGGCGAAACGTCTGGAGCCCCACATGCCGGGCCTGATCGACCCCGACCAGGTGGGTTTTATCCGAGGAAGGCAGGGGGCTGACAATGTACGAAAGGTGGCGCATCTTATGGGCAAGGCCCACCATTGGCAGATCCCAGCCTGTCTCTTCTCCTTAGACGCTGAGAAGGCGTTCGACCGTGTGGACTGGTCCTTTCTCAGGGCAGTCCTCCATAAGATTGGACTCGGTCCAAAGATGGTCGCTAGAATTATGGCACCCTACATTGCACCACGGGCCAGGATCAGAGTGAATGGACAACTCACGGAACCATTCACCATAGGCAGGGGAACCAGACAAGGGTGCCCGCTATCTCCTCTATTATTTGCCTTGGCGATAGAACCGTTGGCTGATATGATTCGTCGGGCCCCTAACATCCATGGTATCCCGTTAGGAGGTCTTGATCATAAAGTAGCACTCTTTGCAGATGACCTCATCTTAACACTCACGAGACCCCGAGAGTCCCTTCCAGCGCTACATTCCACGCTTGGCCTATTCGAACGCGTCTCTGGCTTGAAAATCAATCATGACAAGTCCTGGGCGCTTAACCTCACTATCCCGAAGACAGAAATTCCTCACCTGGAGCAGATAGCACCCTACCCCTGGACAGTACAGCACATCCGATACCTTGGCTTACAGTTGACTCCCTCGCTTGAAGGCTGGACGCACGTTAATTGGAGAGAGTGCCGACGAGCGGTACTGGAGGACCTTCGGAAGTGGAAGGCACTTGTGCCATCTTGGCTGGGCAGAATAAATGCCATAAAGATGTCCATCCTACCCAAAATACTATACTTGTTTCAATGTCTACCTACTGCCATCCCGCTGCACAATATAAGAACCTTACAAAGAGACTTGACCAATTTTGTTTGGGGAGGCAAGAGACCCCACTTCTCGCAGACACTCCTCCTAGCGCCCCGGGACCGAGGAGGACTGCCGTGTCCTAATCTGGTAGAGTACTATTGGGCGGCCCATCTCCGCTACGTAGTCAAGTGGGGCACCATGGGAAGCGAGAAGGGGTGGCTGCACATGGATAGAGCTGTGACTGGACATACCATATGGGATCTGGCGTGGAACCACAGGGCGGGGCGCTCTCCGAGCGCCTACATAGCGGTACCAACGAAAATGGTGCTGGACATTTGGGACCGGGTGGCAGTGCGTCGGGGCCTCACCACCTTTCCCTCACCACACACTCCAATTGAAGGGAATCCGTGGTTCCCACCAGTCCTTCGCACCAGAGCCTTTCGCAGATTGTCCCAGGGCAATTGCAGGGTGCTTGCGGACCTCTTTGATGTGGGCACCTTTAAATCCTTTGCACACTGTAGGTAGGACTTCCGATTACCACCCGAAGCCGAAATGCAGTATATTCAACTGAGATACTGGGTAATGGGGGATGAGACTTACCAGACGGCCACTCGCACCTTCACCCCGTTTGAGAAATTGGCTCGCTACTTTACTGATTCAAAAGGCTTGGTTTCGAAAATCTATCATATCCTGCAGCACCCCCAGACGCCGCCTTCCCATGGTTACCAGAATCGGTGGCAGACCCTTTCGGGCACCGACATCACGCCAGCGCAATGGCTGCGGTTGTGGCCCGATATACCCAAGGTCTACCGTAGCATCCCGCAGCAAGAAAACGCCTACAAAATGATGACTCAGTGGTATTATACACCACAGCGCCTTCATAAGATGTTCCCGGCCTCTTCTCCTGATTGTTGGAGGTGTCGGTCTGCGACTGGGGACTTCTTACATATCTGGTGGACCGGCCCATCGCTAACCCTCTTCTGGTAGGAGGTCCTGAGCCATATCAGGAGGGTCAGCAGACAGCGAAGAAATGCGCAGCCGGCCCTTTTGGGTTGTAGGCATTCCAGTATACTGTTGCCTTATCATGCGCTGCTACTATGTTTATGTGCACTTCTTATGACGCGGCCGGCCCGGGCAGGGTTGTAGGCTTATCGCTGTGTTTATGTCACTATCAGGACAACCCCACTTGTGGGGCCACAATAAAAAGACTTGAACATAAAAAAATTAGTGCCAGGTTCTCCTCAAAAGGCAGCTGGCATCAGCCCATTTCTCTTGTTAGCACCACCTACAATAGGACCAACTACTAATGAAAGTGTGTGGGGGGTGGCTTAATAGGCAGAGCTGCCTTCAGGCTGAGAAACCAGGTTCGAGTTTGGGGTGGGCTCAACATCCTGTGAATCTGGGCAAATCACTTAATCTCCCCTTAAATAAATGTGTCCTTGGCTGATGCTTATGAAAAGCACTGGTGGTGATTAAGTGCTGGTGCTGATCACTGGAAACCACAAACTCAAATTTAGCACGGAGTACCCTTGCCTCATGGAAGCTGTAAAATCTGACATCTACAGGTAGCAGCAAAACACGTTAGTGCGTGCCACTTTCTGCTCACATTTTTATACCATCATTAATAACCCTGAAATAAGTAAATGAGACAGGCAGCTATGCATGTAGGGTGCTCAGAGCACAAACTAATTTTCTATCCACAACAAAACAAAACTATCGATGACATCAGGAAATGCAGGGTTGACACGAGGATATTTTATAGGGGGTACACAACAACCGGTAGGCAGAGGGGACACCCATACATGCCTCTCCCACCAAGATTTCATGATTCAGAGCTTTCCCAGTGCCCAGCAGCTGGGCCCGGAGCTCTGGTGGTCCATTTCCGTAGGGGGTCATTCCTAAATCCCCCCTACCCCTTTTACAGGTGGTGCCGAACATCTCCATGGGAAGCTCATGTCATGTGTCACACAGACCATCCACGCCCACTGCGATACCCAGCCAAGCCTAAAGGCTGTGTTCTGACTGACTTATATAGAAATTCACATAAATCAAAACAAGTAGGGCCTTTGAAGGGCTGGTAGGGTTCGGAAGAATCAGTCACACGTCAGCCTCATCTGACCTGTGACATGCTGTCTCCCAGCCCTTCTGGCCTTCGCCGAATTTTGCTAGGAGCAACTCCATTCCTGTTAGAGGTTCTTTTCAATGTACCTGTTGTTCTGCAAAGGGGAAGGGGTGGGGGGGCTATTGCACCTAATGCACAACCAGGTAGACCACTCCATAAAATCGATATTTGACTCATCACACCGTGGTTCACTTCACACACAGAATTCACTTCATGCGAATAAAGTGAATTATTAGGGGTTGGTGCTCTCTAAGAAAGTTCTGAGCTTAGATAGTGGGAGAAACATATCTGCAGACTGTGACATACCCGAGATAGATACCCAAATGTAGTGGGATGTGTCTTAAGAGAGACGGCTGCAGAAAATGAGTGATGCTCTTAGAAAAAGTTGTGAAGCAGATCTGTGCCTGGAAAGATAGCTAAATGGCTGGTGATCCTTAAGAGAGGTGCATGGCTGATGTGCCTTGTGACAGATGCAGTGGTAATGCATCTTGGGAGACAGTTTTGTTGTATTATGTACACAGAGGGAGAGAATTGCCTGATATAAAATTGGAACTGCAAAAGAGAGTTGTAACAGGTAGAATATGCTTTGAAAAAGACATCTACACGGAGTGGAGCAATTAAAAACAACAGCTATAACAACCTAGTGCAAGTGTGCATGTCAACTTACATAAATGTGGAAAAATACTAGCTTTGGCGTCTTTTTTACTTGCGTCGAAAATAAATGTGGATTAATACAGATAAAATGACCAAAAAATAAATATGGATAAATACAGAACTACAGGATGATCAGTGTAAGAGAAAGGCAAAACAATGAAAAGATGAAGCATGTAAAGAATATATATATTATATAGAAAATGCAAATATTTTATTTATATGCGGGTATATGTTTGATGTAATTAGAAAAAAGCGAATGAATTATGTACGGACTCTGCCCATTCAGGGCGAGATTGAAGGACGGATATAATGTAAAGAGGTTGCAAGCCCATCCAGGGCCTTATTGAATATCTTGTAGCATTATAATGGGAATTTATATAATGTTTAACAATGATGATCAATGAATCGAAAAGTTTCGTTTTGCGATATGTTCTGACCGGGTTTTTGTTCCCTTTTTGAGTGAAGGTGACTTTAGCCGACTATCATTCCAATAGAGGGATTAGAGCCTTAGATTTGGCCTATTTACAAGGTGCTTGACATAATTCCCTATTCTTTTCTCTATTCTAGGGCTTATAAGTTTATGTTAGGGGATAGATTCCTTAGTATTAGTATTATTCGGTCCTTTTGTAAGGTTACTAGTATATTCCTGATAGAGTTATTCATCTTTATGCTTACTTCGGGCCTTGTAGGCCTCGAACGGGAGAGACTCCATCTTTCTTTCTGCCTCGGCTGCTTGAGATGCTTTTAGGTCAAATGTAATGATTTAGTTATAAGGTGTTGTTCGCTTGGAGAGAACCGACTCGGGCTGGCCCTTATCGAAAGACTGTATTTTTCTTTGTGTCGAAGAATTTGGTGGGCGTCTGGTTACTGGCTGGAAATTTCCATGCATGAACAATGTTGTATATTAGCGAAAGTACAGAGAGGAGTTCAGTTCAGTTCATTCAGTCAGTTAGTAGATGGCAGCTAGTCGTTAGCTAGTCATTAGCATTCTTGCAGTTAATCAACTTAAAGCAGACAGTCGCCATTTTGAAGTCCAGAAAGACCGACGGCTGATAACCTCTCATAAAGATTGAAGTTACTTTAGTTGGAGCAGCTGGTGAGCTTTGATACTGAGATCAGAGCATGCAAAGTGAAGAAGTTAGCAGAGCGAACGAATACTAGAGCGGCAGTAACTGATTTATAAGATCGAAGTCGGAAGGTGAAGATAGTCCGTGATCGAGAGGAGAGAGGAGTAGTGCAGAACGATGAGAGTGAGACAGACGAAATAGAGAACAAGAGTGAGGTTCCAGTGACTTGGAGGGGAGCAGAGGAGACAGAGCATAGCGGTGCAGACGTGTATCCGTGACTGCAGGGGTGATCCTAAGATCAGCCAAGGCACAGACGAGAAGGGAACCCAGATGACAACTGAGTCCAGACTTCGTACTCATAAGGTGACGTCGACCCTTTCTTATTAGCGTGTACACACATTCTAATTCTTTATTTGCTTTTCAGGCTATATGTTATATTACAGTATTATATTGTTGTTATAATTTGCTATTGTGTAATAAAGGGACCCCATTTCTTAGTGAACCATTGTGTAACTGTTGTTTCTATGGTAAAGTTAACCTTTCTTCTAGTCAGATGCTGTTATGTGGACGGATGCATTTCCCGTCCGGGTAAGTGGTAACTGAGCAAGGGAGCATGAGCACTTATATCAGAGAATAACCTTTGCATATTGTAATTTGGCCATTCTTGTGTGAGAGGATTGAACTGTCTATCTATCACATAACTCATAATATTGTATCCCAGTGGTATATAGTGAAACTTCCCCAGAGAGAGAGATAGAGTTAAAGGTATCAATAGGACAGTGATCGCCGTTGTGTAGCGGCGTTAGTGAGAGCACCGGGAGGACACTGTGTGTATACCCACAGGATTGTGGCTTGAGAAAGAGAGAGAGAGCACCGGGAGGATACGGTGTGTATACCCACAGGATTGTGGCTTGAGAGAGAGAGAGAGAGCACCAAGAGGATACGGTGTATATACCCACAGGATTGTGGCTTGCGTGAGCACTGATTGAGGTCAGTGTGTAATGGTAAGTAATCAGAACTGCCCCCTTCACTATGAGTAGGAGGGTAGCATAGTCTGGGCCTAAGTTGCCACGAGACTATAAGGTATGAGTGTGGTGTAGAATATGGAATTCCGTAGCAATTAGTGATTGTTTCTAGTAATCCCCATGGATTTGGTGGTGTTTTGGATGATCTAAGCTTGTATATTGCTAATTCCCTATCCCCAGGTAGGTACCCAGGTACCGTGGTAAGTAGGTCCTGAGGAGGGAGGTGGTTACGTTTCGGCCGGGTTGGTGGTGTCTTGGTGAGCTGATTCTATCTGGTCCGAATATCCAGTCGTTACACGATATTAACGCAATTGTAAACGGTCGGTTCAGATGTATATGTACATGACTAGGTTAAGATGGCGCCCATACCTCTGTTGACTAGTCCTCTCTCCATGTTGTACATTACAATGTGATGATGTAAATAAAAATGGCCGCCTCAGACGCGCACTTTACCATCGAAGAAGGCAAAACGCCGAAATGCGTCTGGTCGCTGTGGGTTTTTGAAATAAACTATGAACCTGCTCCTGAGAGTGCTTTCTCTTTTCTTCTAAAATACGAGGCGAGTCAGAGCTTCAATATATGTATATATATATATATATATATATATATATATATATATATATATATATATATTAGGGGTGGGCGGCCAGCTACGCTCCGTGCACGGAGTGTGCGTAGTGCCGCCTACTCCGCATTTTGCGGAGCGGGCGTAGCCAGGCGGCACTACGCACGCTCCGCAGACGGAGCGTAGCTGGCCGCCACCCGCCTCCCTCCCGCCCTCCCTAAATACTTTAAATTAAAGGAATAAATTAATTTAAAACGCACTTACCTTGCCCGCCGCTGCCCGCCGCGTCCCCGGGGCTCGCTATCTTCCGTCTTCCGTTTTGTTTACTAATGCGCATGCGTGGGCGGCCGCGCATGCGCATTTTCTCGTGAGAAATGCGCATGCGCGGCCGCCCGCGCATGCGCATTAGTAAAGAAGACGGAAGACGGAAGATAGCGAGCCCCGGGGACGCGGCGGGCAAGGTAAGTGCGTTTTAAATTAATTTATTCCTTTAAAGTATTTAGGGAGGGCGGGAGGGAGGCGGGTGGCAGGGCTGGCGGCCAGTGGTGTTTGCGGAGTGGGGCTACGCGGAGTGCGGAGGTGGGCGTAGTTTCTCGCCCACTTCGCGTAGCTCCGCGAAGCCCCACTCCGCAAACTCCGCCCAGGGTTAATATATATATATATATAAATCCCATGAAAGCTCCTACTGGACTCCACGAGACCCGTGGAGGGTGACGCGCACGCCGGTAGAGCACCCGGCAAAAATCGTAACAACAATCCACAAATTAGCGTGCTCTCAGAAAAGACACAAAACCATCAGAGTGTCTGTAGTTTACTCCACAACGCGTTTCACCTCAGAAGGCTTGATCACGTGAAAGGAAGAACCAATGTTACACAGCGTAAATAGTGGTCACCACATTATAGCAATCAACATAGGACTCACAAGAACAGCGGACATGTTTGAACGTTACTTTTACATGATAAAGCATGATTGTTCTGATGTTGTACCGATGTGACATATAAACTAGGCCTGGGCGGAGTTCGCGGAGTGGGGCTTCGCGGAGCTACGCGAAGTGGGCGAGAAACTACGCCCACCTCCGCACTCCGCGTAGCCCCACTCCGCAAAACCACTGGCCGGCAGCCCCGCAACCCGCCTCCCTCCCGCCCTCCCTAAATACTTTAAAATAAAAGAACGCAATAATTTTAAAAGCACTTACCTTGCCGCCGCTGGCCGCCGCGTTCCCCGGGGCTCGTTCTCTTCCGTCTTCCGTATTTTGCAGTAATGCGCATGCGCGGGCGGCCGCGCATGCGCATTTTCTCGTGAAAATGCGCATGCGCGGCCGTCCGCGCATGCGCATTACTGCAAAATACGGAAGGCGGAAGAGAACGAGCCCCGGGGAACGCGGCGGCCAGCGGCGGCAAGGTAAGTGCTTTTAAAATTATTGCGTTCTTTTATTTTAAAGTATTTAGGGAGGGCGGGAGGGAGGCGGGTGGCGGCCAGCTACGCTCCGTCTGCGGAGCGTGCGTAGTGCCGCCTGGCTCCGCCAGCTCCGCAAAATGCGGAGTAGGCGGAACTACGCACACTCCGCAGACGGAGCGTAGCTGGCCGCCCACGGTTAATATAAA